>NC_135549.1:3232500-3532500 GCF_964340395.1 Glandiceps talaboti | reverse complement strand
CTGAAAACTTACCACTTGAGCTTGTTTTTGTTGTGACTGTGCAATTTTTTGCTGTGCACTGGTCTGTTCTCTCACTAAGTTAGTAAATATCTCCTTCTTCTTTTCGTCTGACACATTAATGTCTACCACAGTCTTTTCTCTTTTCAGTCTCATGCCAGGCTACAAAATAATAAAATGTAACACGTTAGTGCAATTCTGAAAAGCCTGATGAAATGTTTTCAACACTATTTTCCCAGCAGGAAAGTACGTAATATTTTATACTTTGACAGTGTTTTCTCTTTGATGTCCAGAGAAAATTCAGTTTCTTTCTTTTCCTATGTCTGTTCTTGGATCAAACTAAATGCGAGATGTTTGGTCATCAACAGTGCGCCCTCAAAGTTTGAAATGACTGATCATCAACAGTGCACCCTCAAAGTTTGAAATGACTGATCATCAACAGTGCGCCCTCAAAGTTTGAAATGACTGATCATCAACAGTGCACCCTCAAAGTTTGAAATGACTGATCATCAACAGTGCGCCCTCAAAGTTTGAAATGATATATTCATTCTTTTTACCAATTCTGGTAACCCATCTCTCCTCTTGCCCGAAGATTTGGGTGCATCCTCTGCATCTGCTGCAGCTTGTTTTGCTGCTGCTTCTTCAACCTGTTTTCTCTCTTCCTCCATCTCTTTTTTCCTCTTTTGTGACTCTTCTTCTTCTTTCTTTGCCTGTGCATCATCTCTTGCTTTCTGTGATTTCATTCTCTGTTCTCTTCTTTGAGCAAGTTTTTCTTTCATCTGTTGACAATGGAACCAAACATTTTTTTTTGAGTGTTCAACTGAACTGAACATAAGTATGATTTTAATTTATGTACTTTCAACTCAAATATATTATTAAAACATTTTTGTTTTACATTTTTATAAATAAAAGCTAACCAGGGAGGTTAAAAGTCATGAAATATCTTTATTTTTATCAAGAATTATGATTAAAACAGATTTGACAATTGGTAGATAGTTACTTGTTTGTCTTGAATCTTTTCAAACAATAAACATCCTGACTTACCAATCTATTTAATTGTAAGACCATTTGTTATTTTGGTACATATGAATAAAGTTTTACTACAGCATTAGTACTCACCACATCTCCCTGTCATTTTGGTACATATCAGTAAAGTTTTACTACAGCATTAGTACTCACCACATCTCCCTGTCATTTTGGTACATATCAGTAAAGTTTTACTACAGCATTAGTACTCACCACATCTCCCTGTTATTTTGGTACATATGAATAAAGTTTTACTACAGCATTAGTACTCACCACATCTCCCTGTCATTTTGGTACATATCAGTAAAGTTTTACTACAGCATTAGTACTCACCACATCTCCCTGTTATTTTGGTACATATGAATAAAGTTTTATTACAGCATTAGTACTCACCACATCTCCCTGTCATTTTGGTACATATGAATAAAGTTTTACTACAACATTAATACTCACCACATCTCCCTGTCATTTTGGTACATATGAATAAAGTTTTATTACAGCATTAGTACTCACCACATCTCCCTGTCATTTTGGTACATATCAATAAAGTTTTACTACAACATTAATACTCACCACATCTCCCTGTCATTTTGGTACATATGAATAAAGTTTTATTACAGCATTAGTACTCACCACATCTCCCTGTCATTTTGGTACATATCAATAAAGTTTTACTACAACATTAATACTCACCACATCTCCCTGTCATTTTGGTACATATGAATAAAGTTTTACTACAGCATTAGTACTCACCACATCTCCCTGTCATTTTGGTACATATGAATAAAGTTTTACTACAGCATTAGTACTCACCACATCTCCCTGTTATTTTGGTACATATGAATAAAGTTTTACTACAGCATTAGTACTCACCACATCTCCCTGTTATTTTGGTACATATGAATAAAGTTTTACTACAGCATTAGTACTCACCACATCTCCCTGTTATTTTGGTACATATCAATAAAGTATTACTTCAGCATTAGTACTCACCACATCTCCCTGTCTATCTCTTTCTGCATTTTGCATCTTTTCTTGTAACTGGTGAGTTCGTTCAGCAGTCTGTAGCAGTGCCATTGCCATCACTGTTTCATACTGTTTTTCATCTCGTTCTAATTTCTTCATTAATAACCTGGCTTTCATTTGTTCCTTCTGACTATCAAGTTGTTCTTTCATAGCCTGATGAAATATCAAAGAAATCAAGGCATTCATTCCTCTTCTTTTCGTCATTGTGTGGGTTTTTTTTTTTTTTTTTTTTTTTTTTTTACAGAAGATTGAGTTTATGAGAAATGAAAATGAATTATGAAAACATCCCCTGTCCATTTATGAATATACATGTTTCATATGGTGAGGGGGTGACACAGCCAGAAATAAGAAGTAATGCCAAATTGTGAAGCTTTGGGATGCCAAATTTTACAAAGTTCACTAAGTAATTACCTGTTTTTTGGCTGCATGTTGCTTTTCTAAATCAGCCAGCATGGCCTTGGCATCAATAGCATCTCCTTGCCTTCTTGCTTTTTCTAATTTAAGTGAATAAACAGTTGAAATAAAGAAGTCAGGGTAAAATTTTATCAACACCCTGTAGTAGTACAATCAGTTTTCTAGTTAGAATACTCTACAAAGCTAGAATGGGTTAGGACATTGATTTTGCAGACTAGATAACAAACCACATTAAACCATAGCAACCTCATACACTGTTCTTTGATTAGTACTCTATGCTATTTACTGCATTGTAAAAAAAAAGTTTCATAACTGAAAAATGTTAAGAAAAGCAAATGTAACAAACAAACAAACAAAAAATAACAGTTATTGTGAAATATAAGTGCATAAAACTAATTCAAAGCAACCTGTGAACAACAAACTTGTACACAAAATAACAGGCGTGACTGGAAAAACAAAAGCATTTTAGTAGCAAACATTGAGGGCAGTATCAAACTAAAAGTTTTTCTTTACAGTAACTTACGAGGCTCTGCTATCCAGGGTGCAGAAACATGCATATGTGCAGTCAAAATATACGATAGAAATAAGACAATGAGAGAGATACACAGAGAGAAAGGATTGAAATGGGTGGGGAAAAAATTGAAAAAACAAGAGGTGAGAAAACTGCATAATAATCAGTGTAATTAAAGGATTCTATCCATCAGAATAAAGTCATTACTTTTAATACAAGAAATACCTAAATCTATAAACAAGTATTATTTTGTTTAGTATAGTAGATGAAATAAGGCCTGTTTGTTTGTTACAATGTTTGACTTTTAATGGCTTTTTATTCATTAATAATACAGGTATAGAACATTTCTTATTCTGTGGGGATAAACAAAATTTCTGTCACAGGTTTTGAAGAAGGCCAAGATAATTTGAAAGAGTTCCTTGTGTTTTCAAAAGGTAAACAGTATTATTTTAAAACAACAATGACATGGAAATTTATGTGAGATTCCTATCATTTGCTGACTGCAGTCCTCAGCTGCAGACATACTAACTGAAGGAAATCATCAACACACACACACACACACACACACACACAGACACACACAGACACACACACACACACACACACACAGTCATGCACACACAAACACACAGTCATGCAGACACAAACACACAGTCATGCAGACACAAACACACATTCCCCCTCGACACATGTATCCAAACACACATCCCACAGGATACATTCATAATAGATACATTCAAAAACTTTGGGTTCAGGAGAGTTATTTCATGATTTTGCATCACAAAAAATTCCAAGAAACACCAATTGAAACTCAAGTTTATGATCCTAAGTGCTTATTACCTTTAGATAAACAGTTATGAATATGGTGTGCATCTCATAAATATGTCTGCTATGTGACATGAGGCAACAGTGGACCAATGTGAGAATAATAAAGGTGAAAGACAGTTTCATTGTGGTGTTTCTTGGCAATCCAGCGAATTTCATGTGATATGAAATCATGAAATAACCAGTACCAAGTTTCTGAAAATACATCTATTTCCTAGAGTGGCATTCTCCTTTAAAGTACATTGAAAGAATACTGACTATGCAATATATATGTACATGTTATTTGCCAAATACCGTTCCATATCTTGCTGCGAGAGGTAATTTTTCCGGTAATAACTGAGAGCCGGAGGCGAGCCGTTATACCGGAAAAATTACCTCGAGCAGCAAGATGTGGAACTGTATTTGGCAAATAACATACTTATACGTCACCTGCGACTACGAAATTCAATTTTTGAATGTCTAAAAATGCTGTTTCATTTTAAAACAAAATCACTTCCGCGTTATACTTTTGGGCGTAGTATCACGTACTTCTCTAATGACTGTAGTGCGGTTGTTTACGTCTCTGCCTTAACTTTATCATCCAATCAGAGTGCGCGTTTGCTTAGTAGTATGACGTAATGTTTACTATTTGCATATCACTCAAAGATATATTCAAACTTATAACCTTCAGCAGAAAAATGAGTGCGTCATTAAATGTACAGAAATGTTCGTGATATACTTTGTTGTTCTAGTTAAGGAAAAATTGCACCCTCTGTGGTGGTAATTTTGATATCGTTCATAAATTTAGGAATTCATGTTCACGATCGCGTGACGACCGTGCGTTCGCCGTATCTGGACTATCGCCGTTCTGCATGGAATTTTTGACATTTTCCCTCCGACACAAAACATACATTTCAAAGACTTGTTACAATGTATACAACGATGATATTTCATACAGTTGACAATAAATTTGGCATTTGGAAATGTTGGTTATAGCTGTATTTCTAGTTGTCTGCTTGGTTTGTTTACAAGGGGACGTCCAGTGATCACGTGATACAACAAGCAAAAATACGGCTGTTGGTGAAAAATACGCCTGTGTATCTGCAGGGCTCTCGACCAATCAGAATGCGAGATTGGTGACAGGTGACGTATAAGGTGCATTACACGTAAGGTATATATATGGTAAAGAGAAAGTGCTTTGAAGTGTGTTAACATTCAACGCCAACATTGACTGATTACTCAGTAAGTGTCAGCATGAACAGAGAAAAGTAGATAGACTTACTCTTTGCTGTATTTGTACAGTAATGGTATCCATGGAGATAGGATAAGATGGAAAAATGGAGATAATAAAGATGATAGGAATGAGAACCAAGACATCATTACATATGCAGACAATGAAGTAGAATTATAAAGTCAGATTAACAAATAGATGTATTGTAGAGTATGATCAATTATCACTACATGTAATACCCCAAGACTTGGGATAGATGCTTCATTGAATAAAAAAAGCAATAACTTAAGTACAACTCCTTTCCCCTCCCCACCCTCGCCCCACCCCAATGAGAAAATATTTACGTCTGTAAAGCTGTGAGAAAATTTAAAGTATTGTGTCACACTGAACCATACAAATGCTTTCAAAACATGCATTCAAAATTTCATACACAGACACAGACACAGACACAGTCACACACATACGTACACAATCACATGTGTTTATATACACACACACACACACACACACACACACACATATATATTTACATACACATGCAAACACAAATGCACATGGACACACACACATACCCATGGACGGACGGACACACACACACACACACACACACACACACACACACACACACACACACTTCTACAAACAAATACATCTGAGTACATACCCAACATGATGTACAAAGACAAACATCTTAGCTACATTAAAAGACTAGCTAGTACTAGTACATGTACATGAAAGAAATATAGCAAGAAGCAATAGATACTTGGTATTATACACATCAAAACAATATCATAAAGAGGAAGTGAAAAACAAACAGACAAACACAACAAAGCAAACATTGACTATTGAGTGAATATCAGAGTGTAAACATGGAAAAGTGGACAGACTTACTCTTTGCTGATTTGTGAAATTATGGTATCCATGGAGATAGGTAGAGATGGAAAATGGAGATAATAAAGATGATAGGAATGAGAGACACATGAAAATGTTAAAAAGAAATCATGTTAACATATAGATGTACAGTAGTTTAGGATAAATTGTTTTCAACTTTAGGTCCAAATATACAGAGTCACAGTCAGAAAGAATCACACAAAATATTTTTCATCATTTGCATAGACGATATCAGCATATTTTCATATCATAGAAATGCCTATCTGATCCTTCAGATTAATATGACAACTACATGCTTAATACATTTAAAGAGAGAAAAAATGTGAACAAGATTATTGTGATATTTTCTCTTGTTCGTCTATTCCTGCTTTGTCTTCTCAAAGTGAGGGATTCTACAGTTAGTTATATGAACCAAGGAAGTTATACCAGTTTGCTCAGATTAAGCCCCAAACCATTTTGAAGAGTGCATTCATTGGTAAGGTGTGCAATGCAATTGTCCATTCATGACAGGGCAGTGAAAAAATGCTGAACCCCAACAATGAACAACTATCATAACACAACACTTGATAACTACATGGTAACATAAAAGTGAACAGACAGGTGACATTACACATGCAAATGACATGCGCCAAACATACATCCAGTGTACACAGCATAACATTGACATGTACAGTACATGAACCATAAAAACGAAAGTAGTCTTTATCACAAACACAGAGGGCATACATCACAAAGTGCGTGAGTGTTTGAGTGCAACATGCACAGACTTACGCCGAGGCTTTTTTTCAGGCCCTAGAGAGAGAAAACAACATGTACATACATTCCAAGAGATGAGAATAGAAAGTAAGAAGTGAAATATCAAATGATGCAAAAGAATCACACTGTAGGAATACAATATGACATGTCTCAGCCAAGAGTGGTGTTGCTATAGTATGTATGGATAGGGAGCTGTATTTCATCACACACACACACACACACACACACAAAGTACATTGTCTTGAAATCTATCATTACCATCTCTTACATGATGGCGACTGAACAAGAAAGGCCAAATAAAATTCGCTAAAAGACAAATAGTGACCATTTGTGATTTCATGATATCATCTTTATGATGATTTACAATACGATAGCAGTGTCAAAGACCTCACACAAATTATCACTCTGTCTGGTATAAATGTAACAACTGGTTAACAAAATTAAAGACCAATCTATTCCTTTCTTTCTTTTTGTAGCGAAAGTTTCTCGTTTACAATCAGATTAATTCATATTCTCACTGTACAACAATTGAGGTATATTTGTATGAATATTATACATATTTCCTTTAACAGACACAATTATAAACTCTTTTTAAATATGTACATGTATGCCTAAAACAGGAGGAACAAAATAGTATAAATATACTCAGTAAAAGATTTTGTACCAACCTTTAATTACTTCCTTCTGTTTTTCAAGGTCAGTATCAAGGTTTTTGAGTTCATTTTCTAGAGTTCTGATATCTTCACTACGAATGCTTGCCATACTATCAGTACGCATAGTTCTCATTGTGTGGACATTGAACACCACGGCAGCAAGATTGTCCACCCATCCTTCGCGACGAGCTCTTCGCTGGTCTTCTTTCAAATTCTCAAACAGGGCCTCGTCCTGGAAAAGATTACAGAGTATTCAGTGAATAGGCATATCTAAATTTACCCAAGGGCCTATATATATGGTTGCCTCGCCGATATGGTTGCCCTACAAATATGGTTGTCTTATATATATGGTTGTCCTATAAATATGGTTGCCCTACAGATATTGTGGAATCTGCCACCATATACATGATAAAGGGGTTGTACAATATTCATAAACTATGCAGGGAAGAGTTACAGAGGATGGTGCTGGCATTATTTTAACCCATTTCCATACAACAGCTGTTAAAAGTTTAATAGCTCAGAGCAAAAAGTTCCATTATTAACATTGGTGAATGTAATGTTCATTATTTCTTTCTTTGATAATTATTTGTGAAAAATAATCAGAATTCAAATAATTCAATAATATTTCCAAAAAGGAACCTGTATGACCAAGAAATGATACATTTCAGTAAGGCTAATTTCATATTGAATTTATCAAAACAGATTTGAAAACTCTTTAAAATAAACTACTATATATCAGATATCTAGTGGGTGAATATAATTGGAATTTGTACAGAAAAAATGCAGGAAATATTTTGGACTGTACCTTGTCTGAGGACAGGATTGTACTCATTGCATTACTTTCCAGTTGTTGTTTTTGTTGTAAATCTGAGAGTAAAACTACCGTAACCTCTGTGACTGCCTCCTCATCTGAGAAACTACCCTGCTTGGCCAGCAAACGCCGCTTTTCTGATGGAAAAGACAGTAAGATCAATAATTAGTAACATGAATGTTGAAAAAATAGTTATTACATGAAATAAGTAGACATACTGGGAGGGAGGGAGGGAGGAAGGGAGGGAGAGAGAGATAGGGAGAAAGGGGGGCAAGGGAAGAAGTAAGTAATCAATCATTGCATTAAAGGATTGAAAATTACAGAGGGAGACAGATATTCTTCAAAATGCTCTGGGCCATATATAAGATAATGTTGCCATAAACTTAAGTTTATTAGTACATCTGAGCTAAACTGTTTGTTCTCTGTGTGGTGTCATGATGGAGGCGTGACTGGCTTGGAATCTACAGGTTGCAGGTTCGAGCCCTGTTGCTGCCTGCTGTTTGTTTCTGAGTGGCTATAAAAGTCCTTGGGCAAGATTTGAACCACGACTGTGCCTTAGTCAACCCAGCTGTATAATTGGGGACCTGGTAGGATGTAGTTTGCAATGTGAATGCTTTAATCCTATGTGCTGAAATGGTTTCAATGGATTGTAAGCTCCCCAGGGAGTTGAGGAAAACTCAAAAAAAGGGTCGTTGTTTCCTTCTGATCTGAGCCAAGGGTAATAATTGTAAAGCGCTTTGAACAAGGCATGGGAAAGCGCTATATAAAAACCCAACATTAATACCACATGAATTTACATGTACAGGTCTCCTTGAACTTCACATCCAATTTTACCAATGATACTAAAACTGATGCTAAGTTCCTCCAATGACATCTTACCTTCCAACTTAAGATGTATTGCTTCTTGAAGGATATCATACTGTAGTTCTTGATTGGCTGCTAGTTTCATTAAATGCTCACCAAGCAGAGCTGGGTCTAAATTATGGAAGTCTGCAATGTCTGCATCTTTTTGAGACTGTCTTCTCCATTTGCCTCTCACCTCTTCAAAACGTTTCAGTTGTTGTTGCAATACCTATGATGGATATAGTAAGAAGTACAAATAAACACAGATAATGTGAAGTGATTAGTACATTAGGTTCCCACTGATGACAGCACCCCATGAGGCACAGTGCAAGTGAGGCATACTCGGGGTATTTGCACAATTGTTTGCAGTGTTCTTTGCAGCCATACTTTCATGCGTAACGAGTGAAAATACAGAACACTGCAGCATTCATATAAATACCCTGAATACCCACAATAGAATGGCATGGGGTTCTGATATTATTACACATTTTTATCCAAAACAACAAATTTCTGAAAAAAGGATGCTGTGTGATTGTGTGATTTTGTGTACAACGAATGATGGCACCCTCGTTTGCATATCACTTGTAATGTTAATTCTCAGTATTGCACTGTAGTGCAAATACATCTAGTATGCACACACATACATCAGTGTAAGTAATCTCTGGTACATAATACTCATACTTTCATTATTATCATAATCTCTAACAATACAGCCAATAAAACAGCTGACTGTTTTCCCATTGTCAACCGATTATAGTGAACCTTCTTAATTGCCTTTATGTCATATCATTTTAAAAGGTTAGGTGGTTGGGATAGGAAGTGTCAAGGAGAGATAGAGGGGGCTAACAGCCAGCTACTTAAAGGCCTAAATGATATTCAAAGTCAGAAAAAATCTTTCTGATAATACAAAAGATTTCATCACCATTCATTTTTAAATAACAAACAAGGTATTTTTATCATTCACAGAATTCTCCCAGTGTAAACATATTAGATCTGAATGAATGAGGAATATGATACCACACCAGTAGTACACATATGTTAGCTATACTCAGTACTCCCTATTAAACAATATCCAACACCATACAGTATTCCATAATGTACTTTAACAGAACACCATGATGCACAATTGCCAGTCAGGTGCATTTGGGGTATAAAGTCGAGCGTTTGTGGTTTTCTCTGCACATAAAATGTGCAATATCCTGAGTATGCCATACTGGTACTGTGACATCACTGGTACATAATAAATTGTTAGTAATGATGTACAGTATCACTACAATGTTCAGTGCTGTTTGGCATATTCTGTAATCTAAAGACCACAATAGGGAACTTACAAACTCGCCATGTTGAATGTTGCATCATGGGAAATGTGATAATAAATACTAATGAATGAGTATTGTAAAGAATATTTTTACATCGTTTGTAACCACAAATAATCAATTCATAGTTACCCTGACAATTGTGGGAGGTTAATTTTATCAGTAGCGCCACATTAGGTATTACGATAACCACAGATAATCCCATAGTCCTTTGCATCTGAGCATGCTCAGTCTGGATTGCAAGTTCCCTATTGAAAGAAGTTGACTGCCAGTAAAAGTGAGAAAATAGTGACTTACCTCATCAGATACTTTGCTAACTTTCTGCTTGGCTTTCTTGTTATTTTGAGAAGCCTGTATAAGTTGTAACAGAAAGTCACTTTCTGTTTTATGTTTCCTTTCTAGTTCCCTCAACACAGCTTCTTGAACAGCTGCCACTCCTATACAAGTTACAAAAATATCAAATTCATACTTTTAATATCATGTGTTTTTGTAAAGATTTGGGATCACTGTCAACAGAGAGGGAAATCAGGTAAAATTTACACACTCTCTCTCTCTCCTGAACCTGAAGTGTGTTGAAATGGACATGATTCCAGGCTACCCATGGGAAAACCTGAAGTGTGTTGAAATGGACATGATTCCAGGCTACCCATGGGAAAACCTGAAGTGTGTTGAAATGGACATGATTCCAGGCTACCCATGGGAAAACCTGAAGTGTGTTGAAATGGACATGATTCCAGGCTACCCATGGGAAAACCTGAAGTGTGTTGAAATGGAAATGGTTCCAGGTTACCCATGGGAAAACCTGAAGTGTTATGAAAAGGACATGGTTCTAGACTACATCCATCAAATTATTCAAAATATTATTGACTGGGTACTTGTACTACAACCATTAATCATAGAGTTGTCAAATCAATATATATTATTCAGTTTCATGTTTCATTATTAAAATGTACTATCTAAAATTGAAAAGGACACATAAAAATTAATATTTCAACAATATGACATGTATGATAAAAGTATAATAGTTATATTGATAGGACACAGTCTTTTAGTCTGTATTCATCCAATCCAATATTACATGCAAGGCAACATCTCATTAAAAGTATTATCAGAAATAATGACAGACTAATAACAGTGTGCCCTTTAAGTAAACTTAGTACCTCTGGTGCACAACAAAATTTGGTGTTGCTCTATACACCATAAAGCGTGATGACTCACATAAAAACACATACTTTTTCTTTTTCCACCATTTTAACCCACAACAACATTTGAGGCCATACTGACCAAGAATATTGTAACATGCCATTTTTGGGGAGTGTTCAAAAGTGATAATTAGCATGGAAGTGTACCCCCACCCTGTATAGGTCAACTTGACATTCTTGCTATCTATCAGTATTGCCTCTTAAAGTGAATGCCATAATATCATAACAATCATAATTTTACATTTCACATTTTTTAATTTCTAATGAAAACTATACCCAAAAGTTTCTGTATCTAAAGAGAAGTAATATTAATTCATAAAATTAAACATATTGGAATTTGTTTACACTAAACATTAAACACGAGGTATTTTGCTTGATTCCTATATATTATTTAGTTTTTAATGTTTCTATCAATATCAGATGTAAACAAGATAGAACTGTTATATTTCTGAGTATGTCACACAAAATTGTAATCTTTTAAATTAAAAAAAATATCTTTTCAAGAAAATTTGACGTTCATTTTATCATGATACATATTTGTGTCCTTCAATGAAATTTGTATGAAAAGATAGCAGTGCATGTATACAGCCTGTGACCTTAGATGAACCTGTATAATGAACTATTTTGCCTCAACTGAGGGACCAAAATAGTTCAAGTAGTGAACTTAATATGTAAATATGCTATTGTAGGAAAGTAAACTATTGTACCCTGTATCTATCACTAATCACACTGGGACACTTATAAATGCTGGAATGTGGAATTCTGCATGATGTTTTATCACTTCAGGGTTGATAGAACATTATGTTGAAACCCTTAATTAATGCCAGTAGACAGGCTGTGGTACACTCTACCAAAGTATGAAATTTCGAAAATTTTAATTCTGAAACTCAACTCGGTAAAAATATGGTTTTATGAGTGTTGTAGCTGTATACACAAGATAGCATAAATCTATATCCTACATTCTTCAATGTTAATATATTATTATATACTTAATATCTGTATAACTTTTAGGTTTTTGCAGATGAAAACCTGCTTACATTCAATAATGCCTTTTACTACAAACACAGTATGGAAACCCAATATTTAGGCTTTGACCGAATTAAAACATTATAATGTCACTTATACAGATCTGAAATGATGCATGTCGATGTAATTATCTCACACATCGCATTAGTCACTGATGACAGAGGGCAATTCTAATAGAGCAGTGCACATCTCAGAATTAGCACCGTTTTGTCTGGCATTGGTATATCTGTGTATGCAACAACAAAATATTGATTTCCACATTTCTTGTAGGTTATGTAAACTAGAACCCTGGTGTGTTTAAACCCCCCCCCCAAAAAAAAAAAAAAAAAATAAAAAAAAAAAAAAAAAATAAAAAAAAAAAAAAATAAAATAAAATAAAAATATGATTTAATTATATATGATAAACTGGGAGATGTGTAAATTTTACAACATTTCCTATCTTTGTTACTACGGTTACCAAACCCTGACAAAACACCAAGGGAGAAGTCATTTCATGGAATGTTAATTCCTTGGGGATAAAGGTACTTGACCAAGATGTCATATGATGCAGTAGTGAAATACAAAACAAAGCTACTGGATTTTTTAATTTTCAGTAATTCAATTGGTATGAAACTGAGAGATGAACTTGCCATATTTTAACAATTCAACCCATGGTGTGAACCTGATAGATGAACTTGCCATAATTATAATATCATTATTGCCAGATATTAATCTAATCATTATTCACAGTAGTATCAAACTCATCAATTTGATTGATTTCTTTGTCTCATATTTCTTTACTTCATTCAAAGTCATATATTCTGTGAGGTGTCCTCTTTATACTTCATGTGCCTTTGCTTTGTGTTCATTCTTTTATTCTTAGCTACAGACTTTTAAAAAGGATTTGAATACTGGAAAAGACGGTATGAAACTAGTGGAAGAGTCAAACCATTTTCGTACTCATTGACTTACTTAGTGATATGATAAGGTACAGGCATTCTAATGAAGAACACCCCATTACTTTCTATTAGTCTCCTCATTGCAAGTATGACATTAGCCATCTAATAGTTACATGTCTAGAGCAACCCCTTCCCCCAAACACACACACACAACTTGTTTTGCCTACTAGTTACATGGCTAGAACAGTACCCCCTCCCCAACACACACATAACTTGTTTGCCTGGTAGTTACATGTCTAGATCAGTATCCCCTCCCCCAACACACACACACATAACTTGTTTTTCTCCTTATTGAACAACCCCTCACACACAACCTTCTGTTCATCTATTCATTGAACAACCCCCAACACACCTGTAAGTACCCCTCCTCAAACACACACAGATGCCAACACAGACACAGACACAGACACAGATACAGACACAGACACAGACACAGATACAGACACAGACAGACACAGATACTGACACAGACACAGACACAGACACAGACACAGACACAGACACAGACACAGACACAGACACAGACACAGACACAGACACAGACAAAGACACACCTTCTGTTCGTCTCCTCATTGCTAGCATGGCATCAGCCTTCTGGTTTTCCTCCTCCTCTCTTCTCAGTTTTTCTAACAGACCAGATTTTTCTAGTACATCTTTTGCGGCTCTCTTATTTCTGGCTGCTTCAAGTCTCTCTTTGGCTAACTGTTTCTGTCTCTCTTTATCTTGGCTTACACTACAAAAGAAAACAAGACGAAACTAATTAATTTTGTTATGAATAATTCTTGTATTATTATAGTTTTCATAAACAAGCAGGCTGAGAAATCAATATTAATCTATTGATATGTGCTGGCATAACAACTGAATAAATTGAATATGTTTTATTTCAACAATATTTTTACTTTAGTATAGGTTGCCATATTAAAATATGGCAAACTTTTATGGTTTATATAAATTGCATATGGTTAGTTTTATATGAAGGAAACGCCAACATTCATCTTCTTTTGTGTTTAATAGAATGATATAAACCAAAATGAGACAACAGCCTAAGAATACAAAGAAAACAAGTTTACTCATTTGCATAAAGGCCAATTTAGATTTGAAATTTTTTTTCCAGTTTGAGGAATGTAACAATATATTTGTATAACCTTTAAAGTCCAATAGCCTTTTCATGCCATAGTCTCCCTAGGCCAAGGACATTTCATGCCATAGACTCCCTAGGCCAAGGACTTTTCATACTATAGTCTCCCTAGGCCAAGGACTTTTCATGCTATAGTCTTCCTAGGCCAAGGACTTTTCCACTACAGAGCAGGATCTTATATCTACATTTGTACTCTACAATTAGTACCTTTAACTTGACAGAAATAATAAAAAGTACAATCAGTTCTATTTTTTCCTTATCTACCCCTAACATATATACATCGCCCAACAAATATTAATTTACCCAGATATGAGGTTAAGAGGTGAAAATTGGCCTTATGCAAATGAGTAAACTTGTCTGCATATATGCAGACATGGCATGGGAACAAGGAAGGGACTGTCTGTATATATGCAGACATGGCATGGGAACCCAGAAGGGACTGTTTGTATATATGCAGACATGGCATGGGAACCCAGAAGGGACTGTTTGTATATATGCAGACATGGAGTGTGAGCCTGGAAGGGACTAGTACTGTCTGCATATATACAGATGTGGCCTGGGAACCTGGAAGGGGTTGTCTGTATATATGGAGGCATTGTGTGGGAACCTGGAAGGGATTGTGCGCATATATTGTTGTAAGGTTAAATGGAGGTTTTAATGTCTAACCCTGTTATCCAAACAAAGGTAAATAATTTTTATATAGACTACTATCTAAATCCAGTACTGTTTCTATGGTTACTTGTTCATATAGGGGCAACATTGACGAACACTAGACCAAATATGTCTAAATATTAAAAAGGCCCATATCGGATTAGGATTGTCTGAAAGATCCAGTTGTTAGTCTGATTATGTATTAACTACTCACAGAAGTGGAAACAACGACTGGATCTTACAGGCTAGAGTCAGATTTTAAGTGCGGAAATCAGTTGTCTGGTATAGAGGTATAAAAAAGTTGGTCTTCAACAACAGAATAGTATACTATATATCTAACTATAATCCTTACGGCATACTTGAGGTATTTGCATGAATGCTTGCAGTATTCTACACTTTTACTTGCTACACTCATGAAACTACATTGTATGGGCACACAGAAGAGAACACTGAAAACATGAGTGCAAATAACCCCGAGTACCCAGGTAATCACTAGTACATATCTAATAATAGTGAGAATTACACAGCCACATTAATTACATGGTTATTCCTGGCTTTTTGATGTTGATTACATTGTTATTCCTGGCTTTATCAAATCTAAATTATTTTCAATTGAAGCATTGGTTCTGGATGTACCTGTACTTGGTCAAAACTTTGTCCAGTAATACTTTCTATCACACACAAGATTGAGAATGAAGTCTGGTTGATGCCACAAAATTAATAAGAAAAATGATGTCCCATAGTGTCTGAATGACCCTTTAGTAAAATTAGTTCAAATATGGAAATGTATTCTTGAAAATATTAAATGACATTTAATACATATAAATGGCTTTCAGTTTGTGTGTTGATCACATTGACTAACCACAGACATATTACTAAACTAAATATCAAAGTAATTTGAAAATTTAATATGCCATTAATTTTTGAAACATCATAAATCATACAATCTTTGTTAATACAAGAACAGAAAATAAGTGACTAAAATTGTTGTCATACAAGTATCATTTGACGTTATTCCCCAATATTTTCTTCGTTCACCCAAGGAAAATACAAGTGAAATAAGGAATAGGTCACGAGTATTAAAATATTACCGGAATAATATAATTATACCTTAAGCACTAATATATAAATAATTGGGGAAAGTAATGACAACTTTGTGTTTTTTTCGTACACAGCAGAAACAATGACGTAGATGAGCATTGTCTGGACATAGAAGATCGTTGTTGTGACATAGCATGACCAGAGTATATATTCCCTAATTTTTGTTGAACCTGGCTCGTTCATGGTATATCTTTCGTAGGCTAAAAGGTTCATAATGGCAAGTATACATACTTCAATTTTCAAAAAACTATCCGATGTTGACGACATGCCATCATTCGTTTGCTCTTACTTTGTTCAGTCTAGTTCCTGACAACTGTGTTCCCATTTTACACTTTGTTATCTTCACACCCTACACACTGTGTTCCCATTTTACACTATGTTATCTTCACACCCTACATACTGTGTTCCCATTTTACACTATGTTATCTTCACACCCTACATACTGTGTTCCCATTTTACACTATGTTATCTTCACACCCTACATACCGTGTTTCCATTTTACACTGTTATCTTCACACCCTACATACTGTGTTCCCATTTTACACTATGTTATCTTCACACCCTACATACTGTGTTCCCATTTTACACTATGTTATCTTCACACCCTACATACTGTGTTCCCATTTTACACTATGTTATCTTCACACCCTACATACTGTGTTTCCATTTTACACTATGTTATCTTCACAATTTATGTAGGGTGTGAAGATAACATAGTGTAAAATTAGAACACGGATGTCAGGAACTAGACTATTGTGAGACCTGAATTAACCAGAGAACATTAAGGTATTAAAAAAACTGGATGTTGAGTACATGTACAGGAATTACTGGTCAACTTTGACACTCAGTCTGCTATCGTTAGCATCGTTGTTGAGTATTGATTATTTATTGTATATTATAACAGCCAAACTTATCACAGTCTTTCTGCATTCTTGGCAGGACTGCGGAGTGGATCTGTCATTAGTAAGAAGAGGAAAACAAAAACAACCTTCCAACAGACAGGATTGCAAAAACTGAGAGACTTACATGAAGGAACATCATACAAATTCTAGCTCATACTAACAACATAGAGCTAAAACAGACACACAAAATACATCATGAAACTGCATTACCTTGTCACAAAACGCCAGCTTTCTCAGATGGTAAGGAGGCCATTCATAGA
The DNA here is from genome assembly GCF_964340395.1 of Glandiceps talaboti. Lineage (NCBI taxonomy): Eukaryota > Metazoa > Hemichordata > Enteropneusta > Spengelidae > Glandiceps > Glandiceps talaboti. The sequence continues at coordinate 3,515,003 of NC_135549.1, read as the reverse complement.
CCACATATCAACATTAAAAGTACCTCAGCCATTGGTCCTACTTGAAAACATAGAATAACTATGTTTCTTTAACTTGCAGCCTATCAAATGTTCATAACGAAGGCATAGGCTGCATAGTGACAGGACCAGCTAAATGTATAGTGTGAAGTTTTATTGATTGTGTTCTTTCTTAAAAAGTAATGATTTTCTAACCAGCCTTATTGACTCAAGTCTTTTGTGTTTCTAATCATCATTATGTCATCATTCTAATTCTGACGTCACTGCATCTAAATTTGTACGCTAACTGGTCAGTAATTTCCGGTTCTTTTGTAATCCAGTTGAGCTCATCTCTCATACCCTTGGTTATTATGGCTAGTTTTGCTACTAAATTTAAACATTTCATTTATACTTTCCGTTGGAATTGTGAATTTTAGACAAATTTTGAATGCAGCTGACAGGTAAAGGAAAATATGACATTCCACCAATCTATGGTGACATCATCACAGAAGGTGGACAGTTAGATGTACATAACTGACAAGTACTTTCACACCTGAATTTACATATATTGAAGCTAACCTTTCCACACCTCTGGTTACTCAACACCTCCAGCAAATTTGGATCATTCTGTCAGATCATGGACCCCACCATAGGTGGAGAGTCTATTGTCAGATTCAGTTTGACACTGAAGAAGGACAAGTGGTTTGTTTGAAACATGTCTGTTTCTCAATCAAAAGTGGAGAAGAGAACTTGTGTATGGATATCACAGTTGGTAGTGCACCACTTGTCTATAGTGTTTGGGAAGTTCTGGATTCACTTACTCTTCTTTCTCAGTTTACTACAAATTGCATTTATATTATGTTTTAGGTTTAATATCTATGTCATAATTTATAGATATTAATATTTACATAATTTACATAATATTAAACGGTCAGTACACTTGATTACACTGACCTTTTTTTCTATAAATGTACATGCATCTCATCTCATCTCATCTCATCTCATCTCACCTCACCTCACCTCACCTCACCTCATCTCATCTCATCTCATCTCATCTCATCTCATCTCATCTCATCTCATCTATTCTATCCTTTGGGATAATGCTGTATATACATTGAAATGTGAACACAATTATAGCAGTTGGACATTTTCGTAATAACTAGTTATTGTAATAGTGGAAGTCCTGTATTAAAATGGCCCATTTAAATCAGTTTGGTGAATCCTATATATATATATGCTGAATGCTTCCATAAAACTAAGAAATTACTGTTGCCATGACCTATAGCTGTTGTCAAGCAATCCGATCTGCATGGCTACATTCGTCAAGTGTTGTAAGAGTGAATGTCCTGTGATAATGATCATATACATCAACTTGGTGACATCTAGAGAATATTATAAAACTAAACAATTATTGTTCTCATGATATTAAGCTGTACAAGTACAATATATATCTGATTTTATCAATATATGCAAAGACCCATTTCATACAATATAACCAAATGAATGGAAACTGATATCCATATAGATACAAACTGTACAGGTCTCTGGCAATCATAGGCAATTCCTAAACCATGACATCAATATCAATATTATGGTGTACAGTCATAGGAAATGTAGTAAATAAAATATACACTTTCATTATTCAAAATTGAAATGATGAACTGTTAATGGGTGCATAATGCAGTGTTTTTTTAAAGGCGGTAAGTAGGTAAAACTTACCTGAGTTCCCCAAACATTTAACAGGGGTTCCCCTCCAAAATTATATTATAATGTATGGGAACTATGCCAGTTTTACCAAATTTACCTGTCTGTTACCAGGGTTCCCCCACCTTAGCAAAAACACTGCATAATGTATGTATATACATTACAATACCTCACTTATCTTCAGAAAAACTCATACCAATGTCGTGGTATACATGTTCATATGAAATGTACATCATTTATGTAAAAATAAACTTACAAATTAATTAATTTGTTATCAATTATTAACTGTTAATTGACTGAACTGTGTGTAGACATGTATCTTATTCATTTTCAGAAATACCAGTAACATCATGTGTTAGTCTAAGAGTATCCCAAAAAATGAAATGTACAAATCGATACAAATTGATAACAGGTTTTAATATATTACAGATACCTATTGAAACTGGATCCCGCTCCAAAAAGGGCCATCCCTCAGGAGGTCAGCATTAATGCATGAGGAAATGACAGTTTTCATTTGAAAACCTGCAATGTTTGGTGTAGTCAAATGACTCTTCTAACTAACAAACTCAGACTGTGTTTTAACAGTGTGGCACTGTATTTTTTTAAAACCATACTATTACTAAGGCTAAAATCCTGATCACAGTGGTGAGAGGTGAGTGGTTTGTACCACTAGGTGAGTGTATAAACCACTAGGTCATTCACTTTGGGTTCCACATGGACATCAAAACAAGAGTATTCAACTATATGACACTGTACTATATAATTTTATACAATATATACAAACACAATGAAACCATGAACTGAAAGGGTTGAAATGTACTACATAATAGTACCTCACCTATTCAACAATATGAAATGTACATGAAATGTATCCAAGTATATTGAAATATAAAATAATATGAACTCAGTAATGGTTTGTAGTTAATATTGTAGCTTTACTTACCACCAGCAGTATTTACATCAAATTTAATTTAGTGATAATGTCATATAATCTACTAATAGATGAAAGAAGACTGATAATCCACAGTGAACAGTTGAAACAAACACTACAACTCAGGACGACATCCTGTCAACATGGCTGCCAAACACTTCCAATGTTAGGTTTATACATAATAATTACTCTAGCATAATTTCTCTGAAGCAATTATGGCGAGATGTATTATTCAAGCGGTTGTTTGTTCAGCATATACTTCATTTTATCTGTGTTGGACATGGGTCACTGGTTTTGTAAACTGACCTGTTGCTATGGCGATATTGATGAACAAAAGACACTTAATGTCTATTGATTGCAATTGTCTATATACAAAATGTAGATATTGGTATTAATTTGAGCATACTTTGTTTGAGTGCAATATTCTCATGTTGACAAATTTCACTATAAATGAAATTTGACAAAATTGTAACTATAGCCATTGAGTTTACATCTGTCACGGAGAAACTCATCCATTGAATTAACCGGAAATACACGTAGTTAACTTCTTTACACTTCTTGCACGCTTTGTATGATTGATGATTAATTGTTATTTGAAACAAAAGGTGCTATCACCTGTAAATGGGAAGGCATGATAAGATGCAACAATTCACATCTTTGTATGTCTTTTATACTTTTTGTGTTTAGAAACATGACACAACACAACTTTGTATTATGAATATCCAGGTATCATGGTCACTTCAGGTGACATTCAAGGTCAAAGTTTAATTTGTACAATTTGTCAAAGTCATTCAAATAAAGAAATACATCTAATCAGTAAATTGTAATTGGGGATTTTTGTGTGAATTTTATGAATTTCCTTCTAACAAAGGACGAGTACTCAAATAAATGAAAGAATATGTTTCTCTGAACACATAATGTTGTTGAAATTGTACTAGTCATGCTTGAAGACAATGTAAGTAATTGCAGGACTTCTAACTAGTCCTTTTGTTCACTGTACATTTGTATTGCAAAATGTATACCAATGTAGATAGCTATAAACCATGACATGGGGGAAAATTACCACTAATATCTATGGTGATCAAAATATTGTATCTCTTAGTTTTATTTAGTCATCTGACAGGTAGGATTTATCCTAGAAATAGTGTAAGGTGGTTTGTGGGGGGGGGGGTAGGCTAGGGAGCTATTGGTGTGTGGGGGTTAGGGTGGATAAGGGGTATTCATGGGTTGGTGGGCTAGCATGTATTTGTGGGTATCTGTATCTGCACGTTAGACTACTAAGTTTATTTTGTCTATCATGTTCAAAATCAAAAGAGAGACTCAGTCAATACATTAACACAGTATTGTAAACAGTCAGTGTGAATTTCATGGATTTTACTGTTCCTTTCATTACCTTTACTCTCCAGAGTCCAGACTAGGTACACATAACACAGATCTTAAGTAGGCAGCAATTTGCATGTCTACAAATATGTCTGCTTCATCAATAACTGATGTTATCATTCTGAGATGTATGTGCACAAAATGGAATAACTTATTCATGAAACCTTACAAGTAGTATAGAAAGGGGAAAATAATATTCAATTCTGAATTCAATTTCGAGAAAAAAATTACAATATTTCATTCACAAAGAAATACTTTCACTTCATTTCTCATGAGATGTTGATAAATTGTTTTTATAACATCTAAAATGCTGATTATGAATTTATTGTGGAGAGAATTTTCAGTGACATAAGGGGCATTAAATGACAGGTGACCCTTTAAGTGACACATAGTTCTACTTATGAGAGTTTTTTATTATTGAGTAGATTTGGTCACACCATTGTGAAATAATGTTGCCAAAAATAAGGCAAATAATATTGGGAAATAAGCAGAGTTTTTAAAAGTAGGAGAAAATGTAATAATTTGCAGGCATGTAAATGGCATATTTCAGATCTAACATATATATTCAAAGTCCTAAATACAGACACTCTAATGCATTAATATGATTCATGAATATTGTGTTTCAATGTCACAGTTTGCACAATTCTGATTTAATTGTTGCAATACTAAAACTTGGTGTAAATTATGGTATAATAACTAAAAAAAAAAAGAGAAAACAAAATGGTCACAACAAATGTCACATGTGTTGGTTTCTAAATTGTTACTAGCTTTCATCTTGGTCTCCACAAATGTTACTAGCTTTAATCTAGTTGATGGATCATTCAGGTCAGCATCATTATTATTGGAATAATAGGTAACATTAATTAACTTAATGGGCATGGGTTCACTCTATACAGCTACATGTTTACACATCACTTGCCATCATATATTATAAAATGCTATATCCGTATTGTCTTCAAAGTCATGGTTGAGGTTATTGGTTCTGAAGAATGTAAAAGTATTATATATAATTGCTTCCATGAATTACATGCTATGTCAAAGAACTTGACTCTATTGTTTTCAAGGCCATGGTAAAACCATTATTAAGGACATATGTACCAAAGGGTTTATATTAATTCTAAACACCTCCCCTTAGTAACTATAGAAATGGTATAACCTTTTTGTTTCTAACACTATGGTTGAACCATAGTTTATGAGATAGGTACCGAAGGGTATCTATTACAATTTGTTTACACCTCCCCCTTGGTAACTATAGAAATGGTATAACCCCCATAGTATTCAATGCCGGGTTTGAACCATAGTTTATGAGATAGGTACCAAGGGGTATATATTTGACAATTTGTCTACATGTTCCCCTACTATAATTATAGATTGGTGTAATCATATTATTTTGATTGCAATGGTGGTACTGTTGGTGGTATGAATTCTAGAGGTAATAGGCACCAAAGCCTTTATATCTGATTCTAGAATGCATAGGTAAAGAAGTATTTACATTGGATACCTGAAGTTTGGCATCATTCACTCTAGAGTGATATATTCCTATTGTGTTCAATGTCTGGAAAATGTGGTGAGAAAAGTGAACATTACAGATTCGATGACACCCCACCCTCCCCATCATACATTTTACAGTGGTGCATTTTGATTGTTTTCCATGCAATGGGTGAACCATTTTAGAGGATATAGGGGAGGAAGGATTCAAATATGATGACACCTCCTCCACTTATTGTAGAGTATGTATTCCTTTTGTTTTTATTCTGCAGTCGAATTATATAATAATACTATGTGTACCGTAGAATAGTAAATTCCTATTGTTTTCTGTGTAATGAACGAACTATTCCCTGAGACATAGGTAAGAACACATGATCAAAGGATGATTCACCCCATCACTTGTTACAGAGTAGTAAATTCCTATTGTTTTTTGAGCAAGGATCAAACTATTCTATGAGACATAGGTGAGTAAGGGTGATGACAGGATAATTCACCCATAACTTATTACAAAGTGGTATATTCTTATTGTTTTCAATGCAATGGTTGAACTATTCTATGAGACACAGGTAAGAAATATTGAATGTAATGTGATACACCTGTAACTTATTATAGTGTGGTATATTCTTATTGTTTTCAATGCAATGGTTGGACTATTCTCTGAGACACAGGTAAGAAATATTGAATGTAAGGTGATACACCTGTAACTTATTATAGCGTGGTATATTCTTATTGTTTTCAATGCAATGGTTGGACTATTCTCTGAGACACAGGTAAGAAATATTGAATGTAAGGTGATACACCTGTAAGTTATTATAGTGTGGTAAATTCTTATTGTTTTCAATGCAATGGTTGGACTATTCTCTGAGACACAGGTAAGAAATATTGAATGTAAGGTGATACACCTGTAACTTATTATAGCGTGGTATATTCTTATTGTTTTCAATGCAATGGTTGGACTATTCTCTGAGACACAGGTAAGAAATATTGAATGTAAGGTGATACACCTGTAAGTTATTATAGTGTGGTAAATTCTTATTGTTTTCAATGCAATGGTTGGACTATTCTCTGAGACACAGGTAAGAAATATTGAATGTAAGGTGATACACCTGTAACTTATTATAGCGTGGTATATTCTTATTGTTTTCATTGCACTGGTTGAACTATTCTATGGGACACAGGTAAGAAATATTGAATGTGAGGTGATACACCTGTAACTTATTATAGTGTGGTATATTCTTATTGTTTTCATTGCAATGGTTGAACTATTCTATGAGACATAGGTAAGACATATTGAATGTGAGGTGATACACCTGTAACTTTATAGTGTGGTATATTCTTATTGTTTTCATTGCAATGGTTGAACTATTCTATGGGACATAGGTAAGACATATTGAATGTAATGTGATACACCTGTAACTTATTATAGCGTGGTATATTCTTATTGTTTTCAATGCAATGGTTGAACTATTCTATGAGACATAGGTAAGAAATATTGAATGTAAGGTGATACACCTGTAACTTATTATAGTGTGGTATATTCTTATTGTTTTCATTGCAATTACTGGACTATTCTATGAGACATAGGTAAGAAAGGTAAGAACACAGAATAATTCACCACCACTTCCTACAAAGTAGAATATTCTATTGCCTTCCATGCTATGGTTGACCTATTCTAGATGAGAATGGTTAATGAATTAAATGGGATGACTTGTTTGTTATTATGACATTTGGTATTTGACTGAGATGAACACAATGATTAAAATATAAATAGCAACCATATCTATATCAATGACTATTTTGGAAAATGAATTGCATGAATTATTTAGACCATTTGAAGACATAGTCCAAAATAAGTATGATATATTGCTGTGGACTGTATCAAAGCCAATCTTTCAGAAAATTACAACTTACAAGTACAAATGTATATAATGTTTATTACATTCACAAAGTCAAGATCAAGGCCATTTTAAAACTGCATTCATAACAACATACCACTTGTCTGATAGGTAGTATGTTGGTGTTATATTAACTTCACTGATACTATAAAACATAACATATTCTGTCCCAAAATAAATTTCCAAAATCATACATAGAAGATGCAAATATGCATAGAATTTTCTAAAATATCAATATTCACAATATATCAGTATGGCACAGGCCGTTAGAATATGTATGTAATGAGCCCACAGGGTATGTGAAGCTTATATGAAACATCCAGACTATATGAGCATGGTGTCTGACACAGCTAAAAATAGGTATTAAATTTAACACTTGACCATGGAGGAGACATTATTAATTAAAGTGAAAGTTAATAGTTTTGTTTCAAGACAATGATACTTTGCTCTTGTATAATAGCAGTAGTAGTGTGTGCAGAGTTACAGACAGATGGAGCAAAGTTATGTCATCACTTTGTTCTTTTGCCACTTGAAGGATGAAGTGTACATATAGTCACTAGTCTGGGAAGTGAGACTTAATAGTATGATTCAGATCAAATTGCCAGAGGGCAATGCATCTGCAAGTGTACAGGACTAAATCACAGGAGGGCAATGTTTCAACATTTTTACAACTAACACTAGAGGGGACATACCACTGAATGGCAATCTTTCAAAGTGTTCAAAACTAACACTAGAGGGGACATACCACTAACAGCAATGTTTCACAGTGTTCAAAACTAACACTAGAGGGGACATACCACGGAATTGAGGGCAATGTTTCAAAGTGTTCGAAACTAACACTGGAGGGGACATACTAGGTACATACCACTGAACTGAGGGCAATGTTTCAAAGTTTTCAAAACTAACACTAGAGGGGACATACTTACCACTGAATTAAGGGCAATGTTTCAAAGTGTTCGAAACTAACACTGGAGGGGATATACTAGGTACATACCACTGAACTGAGGGCAATGTTTCAAAGTTTTCAAAACTAACACTATATAAATGATGTCTGCATGGATTTTCATTTGTGCACTAATAAACGAAGAAGATAAAAGTGAAGAGTACGGTACATACCTTGCCCGTCTAGTGGCTTCATTTTCCTGGGCAATACCAAAGATCATAGCAGCACTGTCAAATCTCTCCTCTTCTTTTAGTTGTCTCTGCTCTTTCCTAAGTTTAGCCAAGGCAAATTGTCTTTCCCTTTCTGTCATGTACCTCTCATCCTGCCCTCTCAATGCTGCTAGCAAAGCTTCCTTCTCGTCTTCAAAATGGTTGTTCAGATCTAGTAGAATGTTCTATATTTCCAACAATGTAAATCATTTTCAGTTATACACTTACAAATCAACCAACTATTAATAACTTTGTTTTGTCTTACAGCAATTTTACTCATTAACCTCCTTCATTTTTTGTACAGAAATTATTTCAATGAAAAAGGGGAGAAAGAAGAAATTATAAAAATATTCATCTGAGGCTCAACAATGCTTCTAGTACTTATTGTAAAGAAAATTAAATAATCATCAACCACCTTCACCTCACATAATTTGACACAAAACCTTTCCAAATCACTTACCCTTCTCTTTTTCTTTTCCTCTTCTTCTATCTGTTTGTCTTCTTCATCTTGTATTTCATCCAGAGTTTCATCATCAGTAGGTAATCCAGCTTCTCCTCTCTCTGCTTTCAGTTGTTTTCTTCTTTCCAATCTCTCTTGAAGTTTTTCTTTCTGCTTGGTTTTTGTGTCTCCCAGAAGACGAGCAAGCTCTGACAAAAGAAAGTATTGCAAGACATAAATGCAGATATGTAATGTGGCTATAAAAACAAAATGATCTTTTTAAAATACTTTCCTTCCTTTACTTTCCTTACTTAACCTGAATGATAGTACTGATTCTAGTCATTCATTGAAATCTTGTATTCATTCTAAAGCTTATAATTGTATCATGGCTTACTCTCAGATTTGCCATCTTTGTGTCAGGTTTAAAAGAAATGGTGTGAGTGTGCATCAAAGGCTGTACAAATGCAAGCATACACAGATGAATGAATGAATTCCACTCACATAGTTTAAACAAATTGTTCAACTGAAATGATATTTTAAAAACAAATTGATTTATTGGTCTAACAGAAAGAAACAATCTCAAAGACTTCACTAAATGCCAAATTACTTTGAATGTGTATCAACACTCACTCTTTGGTTTCTAGTTTATCATCCTGCTACAATACAAATATCATTTTTGGGCAAGTGTTGTCTAATTACAAACAGACTCTTTTCCTAAATTAGTAAACACAGCTAGTCTAAAATCTACATCTACACAAACTTTATGATCTTTTCTTTTCAGAAGGTGACAAATTTACTTCATAATCTTTGTGACAAATCAAGGCATTCTATAAGTATGATATGACAAATTACTAACCTGTGTCATGTTGTCAAATTTGTCATTTTTTATTTGAAGATGGCATTGATTTATTTAGAAATCTTCCCAACAAATTAAGACGGAGTACGTTCAAAGCTAATTTCAAGAGCCATCTTCGTAGCCAGTATTATTTGATGTATACCATTTTGTTCTTTCTTTTAAGATTTGTGAGTAATTGTTTCCGAATTTAGTTAAATACTTCTCCGGATTTGTGTGATATGTATGTTTTTGTTTTGTTTTGTTATGCTTTGTTGTTGTTTTTTTCTGAGGACAAAACTCGATTAGTTGTTTTGTCAACTATTTTTGCCCTCATTAAAATAAAGTATTAAAATACAAAATTAAATAAAAAGTATTAAAATACATTCCATGAGGATATTACAAATGACAAACCTGTTTCATTTTGTAAGCTTTCTCCAAGCAAAGCTGACACTTCATCAAATTTTCCTTCTCTTCTTAATCTTTTCTCTTCCAGTTTCATTTTCATCAACTTGGCTTGTCTTTCTTTCTCAGTCAGCTTAGCCCACTCTGATTCTCCCAATTGTTTCAATAGTGCCTGTTGATGAAGTACATTAATCAAACAGTGGACAGAATTCAAACAACAGTGCTCTGCATATTTCTGTTTAATAGATCAAAGTTTAACCATTAAGTGAGAAAAAAATATATGTCTGGCAAAGTTATAGAAAAATGTTGCATTCAACAAAACTTAAGAATGATCATGTCTACTCATAATGATAAATTGACACAAATGTGAGAATCTGAGAATGAATCATGTGGCCTTTAAAGCTATAAACATATGGGATGTTCTTTTAGGACAAAATCCCCTCTTCCTAAACGAATGTGTGACATCACACGTTTATATATGATGTAATCCATGATGCAAAATGTAGCGGTCACACTACTATGATTGATGCAATGTAAAAACATGATGGTAAACATGAATTTCCAACCTTATGAACCTGTTTACTGAGATGATGGTAAACACATTAAATACTACCGAGAAACCCAGCACTGTATGTCACATTAGAAGTAAATTTTATCAACTTATCAACATTTCGGAAGTAAATACAGATTGCTGAAGCTGTTATCATTGAAGGCATGAAAGATTTTGAAATTTGGTTAGGAGTGCGAAAATGAAGTTCATCAATCAAAATGACACCAGACCTCTTCCCCCCTAAATGAACAAAGTTCGCTTATTGAGCTTGTGTGACATTGTGCGATCGTCCCTAACATAATGTAATAAGAAGATTTCACTCTCTTCTGTTACAGAAGGGATATTAAAGATTAAATTACTTCTTTTACCTCAGCCAGCAACTTATCTCTGAGTGCATCATATTTCTCTTCCAAGGCTTTCACCATTTTATCCTCTGTGGTCATTTTCTGAGTTACATCAAAGAGCACTCCTGCCACATTATCATACCATTTCTGAGTTCTTGCCATGTTCTGTACTATTTTCAGCTGCTTCAAAGTTGCTGCAGTCTGAGTAGGAGAACAAATATATTTAAAGCTGGGAAATGTGTGGATGTTTGTGAGGAAATAAACACAAACTTGTATCTGACTAATAAAGTATTCTTGATAAACTAAATGCATTCAGCCTGCTGTTAACCAGATTAACACATGGAGTTATACTTTTGATGATGAGAGATCCAAGATCCATAAATAAAGTAGAGCTGGAGCCGTCATAAATGTATTAAAGATGTTTAACAGATTGTGTTTATTACGCGGATGATTCATCGACAAAAATTGACAATATACCCAAATATCTACCTCCTTTATACACTCACATAACTCAATTCTTTGTTTACAAACTGATGTTGCCACAGCATCTGCCCATTCTCTTGTCCTCTCATGCAATGTTTATATAAACATCTGATAAGCTTCGTTCAGGTACAAATTATTGTTTACAAGATGAGATATGGTTCGTTGGATCCCAGCAATCACAGTATGACTGGTATAGAACATTTTGCCAAAGAATTTGCAGTACCCACCTTAGTGTTTAGGTCTGCCATCAGATATTGACTTTCTTGGTCTTGTTGTTGTTGTAAATCAGCCAGCAATGCTACCTGGACATCATTTTCTGTTGGAGCGTCACCCTCTGACTTCTTAGATAGTTCAGCCAATCGGGCTACCACTGCCAATGCTGATGCTTCCTATTGGGTAAACAATATTATGATGTCATGAATATGCTAATTACCATGTGATTGACAGTTGTCAGATATTGAGGGTACCATGCGCTATACAGCTAATTTATCTTTTGCTGGGGTGGCACATTTAGAAAATACTAGGTATAGATGGTAAAGGTGTGAAGCACAGAATAGAGATTGTCCACTCGTAACAAGTCTTCATAGAAGACCCAAAACAAATGTACATGGAGGTATTATTGAGTTATTTTATAGTTTAAACTGAAAGAATACGATCAGTAACTACTTTAATTCACCAAGTACGTGATATATCCTTTGCTATATGCACAAAATAGATTGACTTGGCTTTGCCATTTGGAGGCTAACAAAATCAAGAGACAAAGTTGTTAAAATGTAATTGTTTTGATTTTAAAAGTAACAATACCTGAAAGATCTCCATCTGTTCCTGAGGATCTGAAGCCATTTCTCTCCACTGTTTTCTCCATTCCTTCAACTCATCTCGTCTGTCTTTAAGTTTATCTTCATCTAATTGTCTAGCTGCCTCCTTGCCTTCACTGGTCTCTTGGTCTTGTAGTAACTGAAGAGGAATAACAGGACACAAGATTGACAAACATGCCTCTATGATGATGGTCATTGTAATCAATGTATTTAAAGTTTTGTTCAAAATTGACATCAGGGATGAAAAACAGTGTGTGTCTTTGCTTCTAAGTTCTTTTAATACTTCAAAGACATGATTTTGTCAGTAGCTGTCAGAATGGGTTGTCTTCTTTCCCTGATATCATTATTGTGAAGGTTCAATCTCAGCATAGAAGCATACATGTAATACAGACAGCACATTTTACATGGAGGAGCGATTCTTTATTACGACTGCCAACAGCTGTCTAACAATCTGAACAAAAATTTATCAACTTTTCTCTTGTAATACATCTTAATAATTATAATTTGTTACACAGATTCAACAGACTACATATATGTTGTTAGGTTTGATTTCCAAACAGATGACAGTAGTAGCAATCTATGGCTCATTCAGCTGTCTATATCAGTACACATAAAGAAAACGCTTCATCTATAAGTTACCTGTACAAGTAGTTCTCTTTCAGCTTGGTGTTTCTTCTCCATTTCTTTCAAGACAGCATCTTGTAAAGCCACAACGTTATCCCCATCTTCTGGCATAGCAACGACTTCCTTCTCTACTGTCTCTCTATTCTCTTTAGCACCCTGTCTTCTTTTCTTTCTTTCCTCCAATCTCTGTTTTGCTAACTCCTCCTGTCTGGCTCTCTCTCGTGCCTCACTGTATCAGTACAAAGATACAAAACTGTAATTACTGTAGTGTTTTTGCTAAGAATTGGTGCCATACTTCATTCTGTTTCACGGTTATCATCTTAAGCTACATATCCATCTTCACACTTGATTAACATCATAGCTATTTATTGATGCCTGTTACCATCTTTTTCTCACACTAGGACAACAAAGTTGTACTTGTAGTAAGGATGTCTATTACTGATAGTGTTACATCATATCAATGCTGTACAGCACTATCATACCTCTAGCTCCAAGCAGGGCTTGTACACATAATATTATACCTGAAAAGATGAGCTAACTGATCTATGTCACCATCTGTAAACTCTCTCTTTCTGTCTCTGTCACCCCTTTCTCTCATTGTCTGTCTGTTTCTCTCTTTCCATCTCAATGGGTTTCTTTCTCGCTCACACCACAGACAAGTAGCTTACTTGTCTGTGCTCACACACACACACAAAAAATTGCTTACACATCATCATGATGTTCAGCTAGTCTAAGTAACATAGCTGCTGTGTCAAAGTTATCCTCCTGTCTGGCATTTCTCTGTTCTCTCTTTAATCTCATTAACTCAGCTTGTCTTAGTCTCTCATTCATCAGTCTTTCATCTTGACCTCTAAGACTTGCCAACAGAGCTTCTTTTTCCTGTTCAAAAACAGACATTAGACATCAAGATATAGTTATTAGTGATACTAATCTCATTCACTAAAGCAGAAGAGAGTAAATAACATGACTGATAAAGGTACAAACATGTGGAATAATTTGTGCTTTGGACTAGATAAACTGAGCTTCATGGCTAAAGCAAGGTAATAATATTATCCATTGAATCCAACACCACTTTCTGATTTTTGTGTACTGAGATCTGATAGTCTATAAAATCATCCTTTGAAGGTAGTCTAACCCTGCAGTGTTATATTTAATATCTTTAAGAAAATAAAGCTATTAAACAAAGTATTAACAATGTTTTTGCCAAATATCTAATAATTTGTGTTTTTGATAACATTTGGGAACCCCCGTAGCAGAGAAGGGTAAATCTTGTAAAACTTGTATATATCTTCCATGCCATGTAAAAGAGTTTTGGTGAAGAACCCAGGTAAAATACCTTGGGACAATGGGTAGAATGTACCTAGTTTACAAGGCCTTAACAAAAACAATGGACAGCTAACAAAATATGTGTGTACCTCATCATATCTTCTGTCCAGTTCTTCAAGAATGTTTTTGGGTTTGGGTTTATTCTTGAGTTCCTCTTCTTCTTCTAAAGCTTCTTTCTTTTCAAGTTCATCCACTTCTTCTTCAGACATTCCTGAAATTATTATGATTTATAAGTACAAATTCAATTTTAGTAAACATTAATTTCACTATATACTTTTACTTACCACACACTGACACTATTTTGTAACATGAATAGACGTTAATGTGTAGCTATAATGCAACTTCAACATATCAAATGATGATGGCCATCTTTAACATTAAAAGGGCCAATCAAAATCATTCTTGCAAATAAACAAACAATGTAACCCAGCATCTGATTGGTGGAGAATACCTTGAACTTTGACATGATGTTTCATACCTTCAGCCAATCTTTGCTTCCTTCTTTCCAATCTTTCTTTCAGTTTCTTCTCATAATCAGCTTTGTTCTCTCCCATCAAACTTTCCAATGCATTCTGGGTCTTGATGACATCACCAAGCAGCTTAGCTGCCTCGTCATACTTTCCTTCTTTTCTTAGTCGCCTTTCTTCCATTTTCAGTTTCATGATTTTAGCTTGCCTTTCTTTCTCTGAAAGTCTTTTCCATTCTGCTTCTCCCATCTGTACAAACGAATTAAAGAAATAATGGAAGTGATGACTGATCTTACATGAGACTATTCACTGTGACAAGGTTGAACTCATCTGAATATAGACAGTCTCAGAATAGAAAGATTCAAAAATTTATTACAAAGTATAATTCAATGTTATCATTTTTATCCACTTTGAGTTTGTTTAAGTTTATGTTAACTACTACACGGCGATGCTTTCTCTCAGAACATCATTCAGTTATATACTGAGGATATCTATTTGATTATTTTGAGTCCAATGCATAATGCCAATTTCTCTATTGACCATTAGACTTAATTTCAAGCTTTCTGTGGTCAGAAAAGTCTGCACTACAGTATGAATACCCAGATACTTATTTGACCACTTCATTTTGATGACAGGAAACATTCTGACATCATTTCAGTTACACTTAATGCTCAACTAGCTCTAACTTTTTGTACATTTTTGTTAAAACTTGCTAAATGAAAAATACACCAAAATTCACTGGAAATCCTTCAAGTTAGCCATATTGGTCATTGATCATGGACATATATACTGAATTGACATCCATGTATCAGCAGTAAAATGAAATGATATTTATAACCATGAAAATATCTGTCAACACATCGTAAATTTGTGAGATGCAGATGGGGTTTCATCACTATACAATCATATATAACAGCACAAATTATTTAAAACATTTCCCTTAACAACTAATGATAGTATGTATTTGGTTTTATGGATTTCCCTACTGAGGCAAAATATTTTGATGTGTCTCATTTCATAGCAGAGGGTTTCCCAGTAATAAATATTCCTACCTCATGCAGCAATGCCTCAGCTATAAGTTTATCTTTCAGAGCATCATATTTGCCTTCCAAAGCTTCAACCAGTTCATTCTCTCCTGTTTTCTTGCTTTCATCTCTCCTCAGAAGTACCACAGCAACATTCTCGTTCTTGTTTTGTTTTCTTTCTTTGATTTGTTCCTCCTGCCATTTTACCAGCTCTTTCAGCTCCTTTGTATAATTAAGAGAAAAGAGCAACTGATGGGGTTAGCAATATTCATTGTAAATATTAAAGTGACCAACATTTATAAATCAATTGGAATCCTGAGTTATACCTACAATAGCTTTTTATTTTCTCATTGTTCTAGTTTACTTTTCATTTCTGCCTTTACAATATTTGTCATCAAATATGCCTTGTTATGATAATGCCTGTACATCATAAGTATGTAGAAGTGTAAGTCTGTAGGATTTTATGCTGTACTTTTCAATTTTACATGCTTTAACAGTATAGCTCATTAACAAATCATAAGCATTATCACTGTGACTTTGTTCTATCTGTTCATGTCAAATTGAATACCTATATTTGGAATACTAGTACCTTATTTGGAATGTTTTGTATTGAATACTTTTCCTTATTTGGAATATCACAGTCTATTACCTTGTTGGTAAACTTTGTACTGAATACCTTCTTTGGAATATCTTGTATTGAGTACTTTTCCTTATTTGGAATATCTTATATATTACCTTATTTGGTATACTTTGTATACTGAATACCTGCTTATTTGGAATATCTTGTACTCAATACTTTTCCTTATTTGGAATGTTTCAATAGTGTACCTTACCTTATTTGGTAGTTGTTCAATCACTTCTTCACTTTCTTTGTCCTGTTGTTCTTGTAGGTCAGCCATGATGCTAATGACTACTTCATCTTTACTGACATCTCCACCTTTCTGTCTTTCTAACTTCTTCTGTCTGCTGCTCATCTTTATAATGGCAGCCTGTTGAAGGATCTCCATGCGACCTACCACATCATCTGTAAATAAATAGAAAGCTATTCAAGAAACATTCTTTCCAAATTATGTCAAAGCTGTCTAAAGTAAGCCTTTGATAAGTTGGACATTTTTTTTTTATTTCTAGCTGAAGTAACATATTTCAAACTTTTTTTATTTGATTTTTATAGATTGATTGTGTATAAAGATATACACATCTCAGTATATCTGCATTATAAATCATTTATTTGATAAAAAATAAAATGTGATAGCTCAAACATAAACAGAATTAGCAAATGATATTGTTTACTCCAAATGTACTGTGAAAGATTGGAATGCATCATCTTACTTGAATCAAGCTGCTGTTTCTGTATAGCCAATTCTTCCAATTTTTGTTGTCGTTGTTCCTCTGTCATTATTGTGCCATAATCATGTAGTTCTTGATGGCCATCATGTTGTAGTAGTTGTAGTAATGTTTCTCTCTCTTTTGCATGTTTGTTTTCTAGTGCCTTCAACACAGCATCCTGTAATGAAATCAAAATGTGAAAATCTAGACTTACACTGCTCTAATTCCAATCTGTAACATACATGGGTTGCCATTATACATTTTCACTGTAACACAAACAAATCTTGACTTTTGGACCAAAATAAACTTACAAATTTGAAGTAATTTGAGAAAATGTGAAACTTTTGATCAAAAAATTTATCTGGAAAATACTGTACTAGTACTTTAAGTGCTGACTTGGTTCAGATAAACATATCAATACAATGTAACAGGAACTAACATCATTGTAACCCTTGAAATCATACAAAAGTATACCGCATTGTAACCCTTGAAATCATACAAAAGTAAACATCATTGTAACCCTTGAAATCATACAAAAGTATACATCATTGTAACCCTTGAAATCATACAAAAGTACATGTATACCTCATTGATCAAAAAGCCTAATATATAAATCCTCACCTGCATGTCAGCCCTATTTCCATTGTTTACTATATCATCACTTGGCTCCTCTGACTTTTTTCCACTCTCACGATTCTTGCGCAATGCTTCAAGACGTTTCTTGGCAAGTTCTTCCTGTCTAGTTCTGTCATTCTTCAACCTAAAATTGTGACAGGTCAAACAACATATTAAATCTTTGGTATCACAATGATCATCTCTGTTAATGCTGGAAGTGATCTGATCAATCACTGCTGTAGGAGGTTAACATTTGCTTATTACTAATTGTATTATCAATATGAAATGAAGCAGGACCATTTTACAGAACTATGTGTAAACGTTTCCCTCATACTGTACTACATGCAAACAAAAGGTTGCACCTGATAATATGGGGTAGACACTTGAATGGTATCTCTATGTAATACAGTTTTTGAGCTATGCAGTAAATTGTGATTTTTATCTGCAAATATGGCCACTATTCTATAAAATTTGACAATATCGCCAAAATAAAGTTACACACATATGTCCCTTGTAATATGTCACCTTTTTTAAATCAGGTTTGAAAGAAATCAGCAGTTGCATGTCAAAGATTTGGATATGTGTATGGATAGGCAGATCATGGAAACCCACCACCTCCATCCCCACTCCTTCAGACACCACCCAAAGGGGCTTACAAAAGCATATGCACTAAAACTTAGAGATGTAGTAGATTCATTCTCACCTTTCTTCGGCTGCTGCTTGGTGGCGCTCTGCAAGCCCTAGGACTAGAGCTGCACTTTCAAAGTTGTCTTCCATCTGAGCTTTCCGCTTCTCTCTCTTCAGCCTTGCCAGCTCTGCTTGTCTTTGTTTCTCATTCAGCAGAGTTTCTTCAGAATCTCTCAGTTTTGCCATCAGAGCATCTCTTTCATCTTCAAATCTCTTATGCAAGTCTAACAGTGGGTTCTTAGATGGATCATCCTGCTCATCCTCATCTTCAGGGATGCCATCTTCATCTCCTTCTTCTCCTCCTGTGTTCAAAAGTAGCGAGATAAAAACAAGGCATACCAAATTTTAAATTGAGAAGATATAGCACATAATGCAAATTGTGGTGCAAATGTATTAATTTTTGGCTGCACTTTGATTTTTATGCACTCTTTTGCTAGATTCTAAATCTACCAAAATATATCCAGTTAAAAAAATATAATCCAACTGCTTTCATAATTGCTTTTGAAATTCAAAACCCTGGGAATATAACTGAAAGGCTACTTTCAAACTCTGTTATACCATTAAAATAACATTAGAAATGTTTAACTTTTACGGAAGCTGTTTAGCAAGGCCCATACATCACTTCCAACTATTAACGTTCAGATTGATGTCAGCTACAAACTGAATAGTGAAAGTGAATGAAACCAACACAGTTTATCTTATGACAAGTTTTCATTATAAAGCGTACTGAATTCACACGGTATCCTAGGCTTTCCATTTTACCTCTACTCTACCCTTCAGGGTTATGGGTATATAGACAGTGGAGTATGGTGAACTTATTAGAAACGATGGTAACAAAAGATGCTGAAAGTCAAATGCCAGATTAGCGTGTTTACTCATGTTTTAAGAACACACAGACTACTATGCCATTGAAACTGGATCAGCTCCCTTTAATAACAGGAATACATATGTCTTAAATTTATATAAATTATATTTTGATGCAAATCTATTTTTGAATTTAAACATATAAACTATACTAGAACCTACAACAGAACATGTCAGCACTAAACTAACCTCCTTGTCGTCTTCTGGCTAGTCTTTCCTTCAGTTTCTGTTCATACTTAGCTTTGTCTTCTCCCATCAGTTTACGGAGGTTGGCATCAATCTTGAAATTCTCACCCAGCAATCTCTCTAACTCATCATACTTTCCTGTAATGAATTGATGACAAAAGAAAACAGAATTGATGAATCCAAAAAAATTATTTCTGAATGTCTCGATGCATTTTCATTCCTTTTCTGTGTTGTTATGTTTAATGTGACATTAATATAAAGTCACTTCCTTTGATATATGTCAAATAACAAGATACATTTACACACTTGGTGAAAGTAGGTTTATATCAAAATTTTAAAAGATTTTAATTGAAAGAACATATGGCAATCCATTAGTCCAAAGCAAATCCAAGTATAACTTTGCATTGCAGTAAATTCTGTATTCTCTCGCTTGTTAAATTCACAAAGTGAAGTAATTATTTTGATGAGAAATTTGACTTTAAAACAGCATCATTGCTACATCCTGAATGTAATGGGTGATATAAATCTCAAAGTATTGACTATGTATCAAACTAACTCTATTAGAGTATCACTGAAATTTACATGCAAAAGACTATCTTACAACTATTTGTACTGTAAGTCAGAAAACAAAAGTTACAGTAGTATGATAGAAATAAATCTCATACATGTTATTGTCTTCTCATAAAATCTCACTGTACCTATAGTCTATCTAGTGATGTAAGTTTTGAATGACAAATGTAAGATTAATGATATATCAATACACCTACTCCATCTCATTACAATAAATTAAAACAAAACAAATTAAACTCTACCTTCTCTCCTGAGTCTTCTTTCTTCTAATTTCAACTTCATCAACCTTCTTTGTCTCTCCTCTTCACTCAGTCTCTGCCATTCTGCATCACTCATTTGTTTCTTCAAAGCTTCAAGTAGTAACTGATCTCTTAGAGCATCATATTTATCTTCAAGAGCCTACAATTATAGAAATGGTGACAACATTTGTTAAAATAAATCAATGACAGCATCAAACTTCTCTTCTAAATGTAATGTTGTTGTATCATATACAACTGTCAAATGTTATACAAACTCCTGAAATAACATTGTAAATCCCTACCTAGAAAAACCCATAAAAACTGTCAAACCATGATCACATACAGGACCTAAGAAGTTCTCTTTGGTGGTATCTCCATGTAAAGCAGTCATAGTCCCCCCCCCCCCCCCCCCTTCCCTGGTTGTATCTGCAAACTGCAACTACCATGATTAGAGACTGGCATTACCTTGAGGAGTTGATCTTCTTCTGCGGCACCTTCATATCTTGTGAAGACTTCAACAACATTGTCACTTGCCTCTGTCTTTCTACTTCGTATCTCTTCATGTCTCATACCTGATAACTCATCCTCATCCTGTGTGTAGGATTTGAAATTATCAATAGTGTCACAAATATACAAGTCAAGGTTCTTTTTGGAGATGTGTGTGCTCATGTGGTCGACACATAATACATATATCATAATTATGGTATACTTAGTTAATACTTGGAAAAGACTTTCTAATATGAGGGGTCAGATTTGACAACCACTATGCTATTTTTACGGCACCCATTACCCACCAATCAACCACTGTATACTGTCCATCTTGAATTGTAAAATTGATATCTCTTATAATGGGTAATAAACTCAACTAAAATATCAACCCTCTCAAATGACAACAAACATTAACCTAGTTAATCAATAATAACCAACTCATTGATTTATGACATAAAAAACATCACAATAATGATAAAAAGTACAAGTACAGGTAGTACAGAAATAGATAACAGAACAACATAGCAAAGTAAACTCAACAAGACAGCCATACTCCGGAGTTATATATGCTGAATTAATTTGACATCACAAGATACCTTTGTATTTGTTATTGAAATACTACTGTACATAAACTTGGTTTATTTCAGAATGAGAAGTAGTACTACAAGATTTCTTACTTTGTCTTCCAGACTTTCAAATATTGCTTCTCCTTCTCTATCTTGTTCATCCTGTAGTTCAGCCAATAAAGTCACTACCACCTCCTCATGACCGACTACTTTACCCTGTGCTTTCTCTTGAAGTACCAATAGACGTACAATACTTTTGATAGCACCACTCTCTTCCAAGATGTCCAAGTTTTGTTCCTTGTCATCTAGAAATAACAAGACAATAGTTAATACACCTTCTAATTCATACACTATTATCATTTACAACATATCATTTTCATACAGACTTCTATGATTGGCTTAGACCGTGCCACATGGAAAGTAGTGACCCATAGTGACCTCAATCATTGCATTCTATTTCCCCTAGGGCACTATATATAGTATGGGAGTGATATCAGTTATTTGTTTTGACAATGGAAAGAAAATGTGCCTGAGAATGTGATGTCTTTATATAAAAGTTTAAAACACTTATTGTCTAGCCTTATTTGGGCACTAGTAGACTTCATATTACGTACACGCCATGCTGTTATATAGCAACTTATTCCCTCAGCTTTCAGCCTTGGGGAAATAGTTACTGCATAACAGCCCTCAGGGTAATAGATGTCTACTAGTACACCCATAGCCTGGCAATGAGTGCATAACATTATTATTTTAGTAATGAAAATTTCTATTCAGAGTCAAAAACATTTCTTTGAAGTGATCCTTCTCTGTGAGCAGAAATGTTCATTACTAAGTATGAACCTGTACCCAGACTCCATGAACATTTATTTTTGCATATACATTATGTTAAAGTAGAAACCATTCTCTTTAAAGAATTTCTTATTACCTTTGTTATCAAAGTCAAGTCCCTGTCTTTTATGTTTGAGTTCTGTAAGTCGTTTCTGTCTGTCTTCAGAAGCCATCAATTTTGCAGCTTCTCTCATATCTTCACTGCCTTGGTCTGTCAGAATACTCATCATCAAATCTCGCTCAGTTTTATGTTTCTTATCAAGTTCCTTCATGACTGAATCTTTCCAAGCTTCTACATCACCTACAAGAAAGAACAAAGAATACAAAATATAGCAGAAAGAATTATGAATCTACTCACTCTGCAATAAATGTATACAAAAATGGCTATAGGTGTCCAACCAGGTTTCACATTAAAGTGTTTAATCAGGGACTTTAAAGACATCACAGTAATGACAAAACACTGTGACAATGACTAGCATGACAGTTCAAATGTGCCTGTTTGAAATACAGGTGTTTAACCTGTCTAATGTTAAACATGGATTTTTACTTTGGAGTCATGGCAGTCTAGTTAGCTGGGGTGCCTGGCTTGTGATCTGTACACTGCTTGTTCAATCTTCAATCTATTTCCAATGGTTATTGTCCACGGCTGAAAACATGCTTGCACACCTGTATTCAAATGAATGTACAAGCATGCAATGCACAGAAATTTATATGAACACACTGTGCTACTCAGAGAGTTATGAAATGTACTGTTTTGGATAAACATATGTACTAATAACAGATCCCCATGATGCATAGGTGTCTGTGTGGGTACTCATGGTATCTGCACCTATGCTTGTTGTGCTTTCAAGCATTGGAGTATGGCTACACAGGACATCATAAGCACTTGTGCAAATCCATTATGGGGTTCTGTAATAGTACTGGTGATATCAGTGGCATTTACCTTTCTGTGGAAGTACACGATCATCAAACTCGGCTTCATCATACAGACCCTGTTTTTTCCTGTGTTCACGATTATTGAATCTCTCCTTGGCTAGTCTTAGCTGTCGAGATTTGTCCTTTATGACCCTGGTATCAAAAATATAGACAGAAATTATTTACAAGAGC
Source organism: Glandiceps talaboti (assembly GCF_964340395.1). NCBI lineage: Eukaryota > Metazoa > Hemichordata > Enteropneusta > Spengelidae > Glandiceps > Glandiceps talaboti. The sequence goes on along the minus strand of NC_135549.1, from coordinate 3,491,687 downwards.
AAAGGAGGGTATGACTGTGTGGAAAACAGAAAACAAGGTATTCATCCTCTCTATGTTTTGATATACCAGTGACTACTTGACTCTCATCTAATAGAGCTAACTAAAGGTGCTAATAGTTCTCTTGTATTATTTTCATTGAACATCCCATCATTCCTATCATGTTATTCGCCAACATTTGTTCTTTGTTCAGCTGAGGATAACAGGAGTGGCATAATGGGGTCTTAATGCTATGAGTTAAAGACAAGTAGTGCAATGTTACTGACATTGTGTAATATTATTTTTTTCATATCATTCAAGGGATGGATGGGTCCAGGATAACGCAGTATGCATAGATCTGGAATCCTCAAGAAGCCACATCAAGGAATACTATGTTTTACTTTCACCTGTTTCTCTTACCTCATAGTCATATTAATGGACACTCTTTCAGCTAGACCAACCACAACAGCTGTATCAACAAACTTGTATTCCTTCTCAGCTCGTCTCTTCTCCCTCCACAGTCTTCTAACTAGCTGTAATCTCTGTTGTTCATTAAGGAACATTCCTCCCTCTCCTCTCAACATACACATTATTACATCCATGTCTTCATCAAATCTATGTTGAAGGTCAGCTAATAAATTGCCCATCTTCTTGACTGATGGAGGTTCTGAAAGATCTACGAAATGATTCACAAAGTTTTATCAGAATCTTATATCATAAAATTCCTTACTGGACCTGACATGTAGATTCTTAGCATATTAAAGTTGTGTGTTTACATTACAATAAGTATACATCATTTGTAAGGCCCTAAGTGATATTCAACTCAACACACACATACTATCATGTAGAGTGTTGCTATATCACCACCTAGGCCAGGTAATAAGCCCCCCCTCCCCTTACATTCGATGTAATCTGTGGAACCATCAATTCCAACTGAAGAAGGGATTTCCCAAACAATGTTTTTTCACTGATGTGCACATATCAAATATACAATATTACATCTACCTTTTACAAAAAGTGTCCAGAAAATATTAAATGGCATTTCTGAGAAGTAAATATCTACAGTTTGCTATGACGATGAACAGTCTTGCCAACTGCCCACTTCATTGTCATGACAATGTAAACCCTATAGTGTGGCCTTCTAAGAGTTAAAACATTTATGACATTTTGATATTATAACATATTGCTTTTCAATGGTTCTTTTGAAACACTTTGAAAACTTGTCTACTTACAGTGTACATTTTTTCACAATGTGTCTGTCAGACTTAAGTGATCAGATATGGCTGTAAATTCAGTTCCAATGCATGAAGTATAGAGACCTGACATCAAAGACAAACTAAAACTACTAAACAAAACCTACCAGTGTTTATGTCTTTGTTGTTTTGCTGTCTGGCTTGCATCTCTTGGTATTTTTTGTCATATTCCACTTTTATTCTTCCCATCAAATCTTCCACGTCAAATGAATTCTGTGTGTTGAAGGCACAGCAGAATTATAATCAATTGGGAGTTATTGAATATATAGTGAGGGAATGAGCAAGGGAAGGAGTAGGTAAATGAATGAGTAAGGGAGAACACAAAATGAAATGACACTATCTGGCCATATCTGGCATGAAGTTACACAATAGCAGCCGATACAATGTCATAAACAATGGAGTAATGGAGTTCAAACTACTATGGTGCCTTTTAAGTACCACAAACAAATAAAGTACAAACTACATGATGAACAGTACAGTTTAATTCATACACAGGCAGGGGAAAGGACATCCTGCTGAGGATGCAACATATATCCCTGGTAAACACTATTATTATAATAGTACCTTTATAAAGTCTCCAAGTAACTGTCCAAGATCATCCAGCTTTCCTTCTTGCCTCAGACGTCTCTCTTCTAATTTCTTCTTTCTCAGTATATTGTGTTTCTCATCAGCCATCATGTTATTCCATGCACCTTCACCATGATGTCTTCGCAATGTTTCTGTCAGTAATTGATCCCTGTCAGGAGGGGTATAGCAAACGTTATGTAAGATCAACTATCATGAGGCAGGAATGAAATAGAATGATGAAACTGTCCTAAGACTGTAAGTTAATTCAGCATTATGGTTTGATAAGTCTTAAGTATATACACAAGAATTTCAATGCAGAACTTCAAGTTATTTGAAAAGTTTTTGAATATCAAAGTTTAGTGTTGGTATGACTTTAAGAGACTACACTACATAAAATAGTATTGCAAAGACATCAAATCAAGGTGTTTCTAGCCTGGACAGGAAGCACATATTATAAGTTGCTGACATGACAACATAAATCGTATTATATGTATTTGTATTCTGCTGTTACGTTATAATGTGTATGGACTGTGATATGCTAGAAAATAGACAGCTTTTGACCTTGAGGATTAGGACAGAGTCTCTAAATCTGTTCTTTACTAATTTTCCCTTTTCCTATTTATCCCCCTCACAAAAACATTTTCCATTCAAAAGATTACATGAACAGTCATGAAAATACCTTTCTGTCTTTTACTATTGACAGAGGTTAAATGTTGTCACTTTGCATCAACTCTGAAACTTGATACCGTACTCACAAAGAACATCATTTCAATAAAGTCCAAATACTTGAATTCAGCTGTAGACTAGACGTACCTTATAATGTCATATTTACTTTCCAATGCCTGTATCAATTGTTGTTCTTCCTTTGTCAATTCAAATGTTCCTAATACAACAGCTGATATGCTATCAAACCATTCCTCTATGTAGCCCTGTTCTTCTGCTCTCTTAACGTCAATCAGCTCTTTGACACTCTAGTATAAAGATGGGGGGGGGGGGGGGAGTACATAGTATTACTAGATATTCAGACTTTACATACGACAAGTACAGTGGCTCTCACGGACATGACGTAGTCATTCCTTTTGATCCTAAGAGATCAAATGTGCTTCAGCAAGTTCACAAACATACACAAATCATAAATAAAAACAAAAGAAAAGTATTTCAAATTACAGCTATCTGGGCTTCAAATCTTTTGAAAATAACTGTTCAGTATAAAAAATAGTTTATGAACTTCAAAACATATTTGGTTGGTCTATTGAGTGGTTTTCCAGAATGAATAGCTGAGTATGTTGATTCCATCATGACACATACACAACTAGCAAGTTTCCATTTCTCACCTTATTCTGCAGACTTGAGATAAGTATATTCATTTCTCTGTCTTGTTTCTGTTGGACATCAGCTAATACATTAGCAGACACCATAATGTCAACAAGATTTTGTCCATATGGCACTTCTTCACGTCTGTTGATAACAAAATATCAAAGAACTATAACATGTATTTCAGTTAAATCACAGAGTTGTTTAGTTGTGGCCTACAGGACATCAACTATGACATACATGTAGTTTTTTATCTTTCTGATCGTAAAGTACAGATGTAAAAGAAAAAAGATATGTACATAATTTCTTGACAAACATTACTTTTTTAGTAATACAGAAAGTGTGTGAATTACTTTCTGCCTCGATATGTTGAGCTAATCCTGATTATGAGTTAGACTGTAGGTGAGTTCAGTAATGCTGAAAAAAAATTGAATGTGTGTCAAAAGTTGGGCACATACCATCAATTTCTTAATAGAAGTACATTTACACAGGTTGCAACTGATCAAGGTTGCACTACAAATAATAAAAGTTTGACAGGATTAATGTGAGTATTTGGAAATATGAATATGTCATTTTTTTATACAGTGCTTCCAGGATGATTTATCGGCATCATCTATAAATGACAAAGGCACACTATTTTTTTTTTTCACAAATCCCAGCATATACACTACCTATTTTCATGGTAAAGTCCAACACCCTCTTGTAAAATTCTCCTATGAAGACTACGTTTAGACATAAGATATTGTGAGGTTGACTGCCTCCAATTTGTTCTCTGTGCTCTTAATTCCTTCAACCTCTTATCTCGCTGTTCCCGGCTAAGACGCTTGCCAGTTGACTTTGCAGCTGCACTCTCCTTTCCTTGCAGCAGGTTGATTAAAATCTGGAGGAAGATAAATTGAACAGAAAGTAAAATATAAAGAGTTAGTGACATCACAAGTTTATAAAATATACTCTGTAATAATGTTCCAGCTAAAAATTTGAGTAGATCTAATTTTGGTATCATATATTTTAATTCCGAAAGATCAAAGAAAATGTGTTACTTTTCCACCTACACGATGGAAATCTTTATAATTTGCCTTTTGTAATGTATAGAGCCAACTGTGGTTCAAGAGACAACTAAATGCAAACTTTGATGAAATGTACACTGTAGTATGTGAGTCTATATAACATGCACACATTTTCATCTTCTCTCATACTGGGTCTAAAACTTTGCAAAGAGAGCCAGAGAGTGACATTTGGCTGAAAATGCCCAAAATCTAGTCGATCTGTGACAAAATAATGTTAGTAATGTGGGTTTTTGTATAGCTCTTTCCCACTCTGTGCTCAAAGCACTTGGCCCTTTATACTTCCTCAACTCCCTGGGGAGCATAAAATCCATTGCAGCATTTATAAGTGCATAGGATTAAAGCATTCGCATTGCAACCTCTATCCTACCAGGTCCCCAATTATACAGCTGGGTTGACTGATGCACATGGTTCAAATCTTGCCCAAGGACTTTAGCCATTCAAAAACAAACAGCAACGATGGGGCTCAAACCTGCAACTGTAGATTCCAAGCTGGCCACACTAACCATTTGACCATCATGACTCCATACATCTAGTCATTTGATACAGTATTGCAGTAAAATTTTCAAATAAAGTAACAAACCTCTCTTTCATGTGCATGTTTCTTGGCAGCTATTTTCACAATGTCTTCTTGTAAATCTACTACTCCTTTCTTCCTGTTGTCATGTAAACTCTCCTCCTGAAACTTCTGTTTTGTAGTTTGCAAATTTTGCAATCTACTAAGGGCAAGATTTTCTTGTCTCTGGCGATCAATGTCAAATCTGTAAAATAATAATTACAAACCCATTTAGCAAACAATAAACCTAAATGCTGGACTACAATCATTTATATTGGTTCAATGCGGATAAATTAAACTCCAATGTTTGAATCCCGTAGTCTTGGAGTACTGCTATTTTATCAGTGAAACCATAGGAATTAAAGAGGACCAAGTCTATCTCTAAGTCTGACAGAGAACTGTTTTTATGAACACCTAAATCTTAATCCTAACCTGACATTGGCCTTTATAACAGTGAGAAATTATTTATCAAAACAACTTGATTTCACCAAAGTAACCCTTGTTCTTTACATACATGTACAATGTCTGTCAATAGTCAATAATAGGATGCTAGCTACTATTAAAGGTGAATAGAAAATATTCGGGATGGTATAAAAGACAGTTAATTTTCTAAAAATTATGAGTCCAAGTCAAGCTATTTGTGGATGTTGTTGAACTCAACCAGGTCTCGTCATATATGCATGGGCAGGATGAAGAATTCTACCTGTTGACATATGTGTGGATCTTGTAGAATTCTACCTGCTGATGTATGTGTGGATCTTGTAGAATTCAACCTGTTGATGTAAATGTGGGGATCCTATAGAATTCTACCTGTTGATGTATGTGTGGACTGTGTAGAAATCTATCACACTAGAAGCACCATAGATTTGATACTTACTTGACACTCTTGTAAAGCTGTGGTCTTTCAGCTAGACCAGCTGCTGTGGCTGCAAATTCAAAGATATTTTCTCTTTGTGCATATCTCTGTTGCTGTATGATGTGTGCATATTCTGTAACCATATCAGCTTTTGTAAGAGTCTTTTTATTGTCTCCCCTCAACTTGGACAGAAGACTCTCCTTCTCCATTAGATGTCGACTATGCAGATCAATCAGCAGTTGATCACTTGTGGTGGTACCTGCAAACAAAAATTACCATTTTTTAAATGAGCTTTCAAAAATAGTACTGTACCCTTGACATAGAAATACACTTACATAAAGCTGCTATACATGTAGACGAATGCACCATGACAAATGAATGCACGGCAGTTAAAACCATATGAAAAAAATATTCACATTGGATATTCAACATGTGATCACTGCATCTATTGCATGTTGTCATTTTTGAATAGGCCATCTTCCTTTAATACAAGTTATCAATAGTTTGTGTTAACCCAAAATTTCATTTTCTAAACTTAAAATTTGGCAATTAAGAGACCTTTGAAGGAGTTTGATGATCTGCTACACTGACATATTGTTGTGCAGACTTTTCTATTAGCTGTATGCAAACCCTACCTCAACAAAACTCACCTTTAAGTAATTCCAGATAACCTTCTCTAAACATTTCATTAATTTCATCATCAGTTTTACCATCTGATAATAACTGACTCCTTTTATTTTCATCTTCAATTTGTCGGTTTTCATGTAAGTGAGCCAGATCTCCCATTGCAGCAACCAAACGCTGCTCATACACTTGTCCTGCTTCTGGTAACTCGTTGACTTTCTCAATTTTGTTGCTTTTGCGGTATCTCTTTTCTTTCATCTGTAGCTGTAACAGGATTTCTTGTTGCTCACTCTCTGACATGGTTGACCAAACAGTTTCACCTGAGAGTGAGAAAAACAGTGAAATTTAATATTGCCATCAATATCAAAATAGTGTAAGTTCCATCCATCAAAAAAGTTTTATACTTCCAAAGTTATCTGATCTAATTTCATTTGTCCTGAACGATACTACACATCGACACTACTACATCCTCATATATCATTGATCAAACATATTTCATCCATTGTAATGATGTTACCCTGATACTGTGATAGCCATCAACATAGTGTAAGGAATGCTACAACACTATCATCACCATGGACATTCATTTTCTATAAAGATCTCCATGCATATTTCTGCATAATTAAATCATTCAATTTCTGACTGAAGAAATCAATAACAAATAAGTAAATGATCATAAAATTGTATATATTCTTTCCATACTTACCAATACTCTTTCTGATTACTTCCCAAAACAGTTTTTCTCTCAGGATATCATATTTGATATCAAGGGCATACAAAAGGTCATTGACCCCTACCCTGTCACGTGCTTTGTTCAGTTCATCATAGTAATCTTTGCCATCATCATACAGCAGTGCTTCAACACCTCTTTGTTCCCACCTGAATTTAATATACACAACATTTATTTCTGTTTTAGGATGGATCAAAGCAGATTACATTGTTGAATAGTTTCATTTAGCTTCTCAAAGTTAGCACTGTAAAACAAAACATATCAAATGTGTGCTTTTTTGGGTCAATTTTGTTCAACTCCACTAGCTTACATCACAGTGAAAAATTACATATATTTCATATTTTGAAAAGGGCTATATTTGAATTTGAAACTATTAAATTCAACACTGTACATTTATGTGTAATTTAGATATTGTTCACAATGATCTTTTGATATCTTTCCTATTCAAAGCAGTGGCTTTTATCAAGATTTCTATTTTGAACTGTACTTTCTATAGAAATAACAATACCAATAAACTATATTTATGAAAGTTTTAGTTTGGATATCACTCTCTGGTTTGAACTATGTAAATTGTACATGTAAGCTTGTTTTGGCATAACTAAACATGAGTCTCTGTGTGAAATAGTATAGTAACAAACGAGTCTTCATTGTCTTGTTAACTTCCTAGAAAGGGGGGTACATAGAAAACCACAAGTTGGGAAAAACAGGATTAACAAACCTGTTAAGTTTCCTTTTGGCTCCTCTTTTAAATCTATCTTCATATTCTTCCAATTCTCTTTCCTCTTCAGCAGTTGTTCTGTCATCTCCCTGAATTATAGAATTGAAAATTTAAATACTGAAAGTTGGTGAAATATAAATGATGGAATTCTAATGATATACAACATGTAACAAACCTCAGGAAAATGTTTTTGTCCCATCTATGTTTTCTACAACTCCTGCTTTTTTCCCAAATTATCTAGAACTCCTGTTGTTTCCACTTTTCAAGAACTACAAATAATTATGAATGAAATTTATAGAAATCAGTTCTTGAATTCCAAAATGATGGTTTTAAATACATGTTAACATTTTGTGAAGATATCTACCTCTGAAATTATTTCGTGCATTTGTAGCTTTTTAAATTGAAACCTGCATTTCTTGTGTAATTCACTTTAATCTTTATCTAGATTAGTGTTAAATAATTTAAATTTTTTTGAAACTCCAGTACTCATTTCATAAAAACAGTCTCAGTAAAGTAACTGTACAAATTTACCTGCAAGGTTTTGAAATGTTTAAAATGCTTCAAGTCATGATTGATCTTCTCTGTCTCAAGTTTTTCACTTTCTTCTGTAAATTCAGTTTCATTGCTTGGCTGTTCCTCCGGAATAGCACACAGCCACATTCTCACTTCGTGAAATGATATTGCATCATTGGAAAAATTTCTTGACTCCATAAACTTCTGCCAAGCATGCATGGAAAATTTATCCTCATGGGTGGCTTTGAAGAGAAACAGAGCATCCTTCACAGAAATTGTATCAGTTCCAGTTTTATCCAATGCCTTGAAATCCCACCACAATTTTTGTTCTAAACTTTTGCGTCGGTCCATTTCAAGTAGAACAGGAAGGAAGTGTTCCCTGCTGCATCGGCCAGCAGAGTTGCTACCACACACCTGTTCCACTGCTGCATCGACTTGGTCATTGTTGATGGGTGAAAAGTGAATTGCTTGATGGAAATCTGAAAGTTGTTGGGTGGTGATGTAACCCTGGTATTTTGGATCAAGGATGCAATAAATGGCATCAAGTTCTTCTTCTCTCAAAGGGAAGCTACCATCTCCCTCTGTCAAAACCATGGCTGGACGGATTCAGGTGGCTGGACGGATTCAGCTACAAAGTTGTGCCTATATTTTAAACAAGAAAAAATTTTTTAGGAATCATGGTATTCTTAAAAATTTTTTTTAGAACATACAGGTACATAAGGTCCTTTTTTCCTTATCAGTGTCCTTGACCCGGATCAGACCCAAACTAAAAAGGCAATGTATCCTCACAAATAACATCAATTCTCCATATTACCCAAATTTACAATAATTATCAGAGGATTTTTTGACAATCAAGTTTCAAGACTGGCAACCACTTTTGCACTCTCAGGTTGATGTAGAGAAGGAACGCCTCTCTTACAACAAAGCTTTTGACAATGTAACTTCAGATAATATAGTAATGAAAATTTCTAATTATAAAGTCAAAACATTTCTTGGAAGTGAATTCCAAATATTCACTGATGTCAGCATCGTCAGGGGTGTACTACGGTAGCCTTTCTATTTTTTATTTAATAGCTATACTGAAAAAGTATTTTTGCTTCATGCCTTTAAAGTCAAAGATGAATAATAACCACTTGTAAATTTATTGAATAATGTTTGAGTACAAACACATTTTTACTTTGATTTACTTACAATAGGCACTATAAGGAATTTTTTATGCCAGTGAATGAAATGTACTGTATTTATACTAGGGACAATGACCCATATTGTGCCAAAGATAAACTATCATTTTAATATGGCCGATTATTTATAACAACTTTAGACTAGCCGGGTATCTGAGTCATTTATTAAAAATACAAAACATGTACCTGTTGATTCTTTCCCTCGAAGTGAGATTTTTTGTGAGAACAACCTATATGTATATTGATTTATCGCATTGCATTTTGATCTGTCGCCGTTTTACTTCACTCACTAACAACTATTGTCAGAAGAAGAGTTGACGTCACCAATCTTATTCAATCGTATTGCTGTATTTGTAAACATGAAGAATGCAGTTTCCAATCAGTGCCGTAATTAGAGTATAAAAGTTTTCGAGGCTAAAATCTTACTCTTCTTGGTCACACAAGGCAAGTTTATGTTGGTTTGTGACTGTGGGTTATAAAGATGCACGAAGCTTACCTAATATTGCTGTATTATTGTGGTACCATGCTGCTTACTCGCAAAGATTCGTATGAAAAGACAACGTACTTCACCTAGCTCCCGAGTAGCTTCCTTATGACGTCACGGGTAACTATGGACCTCCTTATTACCTTAAGAAAAACAGTACGGCACCTTTCTCAGACTATTACACGCTATTATTAAACGTTTGAAAACGTTTGATATCTTTTGGTGGAATTTCTGAGGATATCGGATATTCTATTAAGCAGATTATTTAAAGATATGTGAAACAAAAAATGACGTAGGGAAAGCAGAGGACAGATAGATTAATAATATTTTGGAGAATTCGAAATTATGTCTTATGCTAGGGAGAGTGTTTGAGGCATTATGGGTAAAATATGGCGGCGCCCGGCGAAATCAAAATCTCAGAATGGAAACAAAATATCCAGAAATATTTACCGAAGCCATGCCGAACGAAGGTTTTGGAAATACTGAGCAATGTGTTAGCAGTCCAGGAAGAAATCAAGCCCAGTTTTCTATTTGACTATGCCATGGTTGATGCGGAACGTATGCAGATGTTTTTGAGTTGTTCGAAGGCGACAGACACGCTGAGAAGCCTTTCTCTGCATGGCGATGTGTTTATTTACAATCCTAAAACTTTACGGAACCATCTGAATAATGTCGCCAAAAATAGTAGCTGTTTTCTAGTTGATGTATCGGGAAGTCTGTGCCAACCAAAGATTGCTTCCCAAGACTGTCACCAGGTAGTTTTACGACATGTAAACGAAGTGTTGACAGCCCTTGATGAACAGAGCGATATTCAAATTGCTTTGAGTAAAGAGGGCGCACATCAAAATGTAGCCTACACATTACAACCAACTGAAGGTTGGAACATTCCTTCAATATTTGGTATTTTACTTGGATACCCTGTTGTGTACTGGTATGGTGTTGACGATGACACACCATCAAATTGCCTAAGCATGGTTCCCTTGTCAGTTCACAAAATATTTATTAGACCGGACAACAATGAAGGCAAAGAAATCATTTCATTCAGTGTACCAGCTGATTTAGAGGAATCATTCCATGACTCTATCAATGTCTGGTATTCAGATATCAAATGTAAAGTGACATCAAGTGCAATATTCAACAATTTCGAGTGTGGCAAGTTGAATGTTTGTTTGCCTTCTGTAATACTTTGATATTTACAAGAAGTAGACCGTACAACATATTTGTTTAATTTTTGAACAACTCTATGATGAAAGACTGGTCAGTGTAATAATGAAAATAACACAAACAGAGGCATACATACACTGTTGTCATTATGCTCAAACATGTAGTCATGGCACATGATTCAGTGTGGTTTTTGAACACATTATGTTTTATCTGTGCCACATTGCTCATGGATGCAATTGTTTGGTGACACATAAAATAATACCAATAAAGATATTAATAAAAATATATTATTGTCAAAATTTCAGTGATGTCAAGCACAGGCATATATGGGAAGACATTCAAGTGTATTTTCATGATCTCATATAGTGCAACACTTGGATAATCATTATCTATGGTAATATTATTTTGAGTCAGGATCATAAAGCATATCAGTATTCAGAAGTAGGTGAAAATACTGTATAAAAAACAGCAGAATGACAAGTAGGTGTGATGTGATATTTGAATAAAGCATTACCCAAATTTGTAGAAAGGTAAGCACATACAATTTGACAATGGGGAAATGCCTTCTCAGCAAAAGATTGTTGCTTTTAATTCCAAGCTCGGACAGATTGTATTAACCTGTCAGGTTCTGTATGTGACATGTTATTGGCTGAATCACCAGCGAACATAAAGGAGAACAAAATCTTGAAGAGAAGTGGCATGGCCTGAATGGTGTAAAATGTGATCTAGCAGGTTTTGTAAGGGATACAAATTTAAGAATTTTTTCCCAGAAATTTTATGAAAGAACAGCTTGTAAAGGAATGTACATTGTCCAAATTTGAGTCAGAAGACTGGAACCTGAGCCAAAGATCCTCTGGCAGATTTTATTTATATTTATCTAGATACAGACCCTTTGACCTGATGTTCTCTGAAAATTAGTAACATTTAGGATTTCAGATGGGTTGCAGGTCCTATAGGAATCCTTTTCAGAAATGTAATACAGAATAAGATGTTGAATACCTCACATTCAGTTATCAAGACCCAGTCCTATTGTGGTCATGACACTCTTTGTGTTGTCAGACGTGAATAAAGATACATGGCACTGATTTCTAGGAGAGGATTTGTAGTGTAGTGTACATGTAAACATGATGCCGTGTGCCTGGACTTGATAATAATGAAGAACATCAACACAACATTTAAAATATTATTGTTTTATTTTTGATCAAGCTAACACCAACATTGGGGTGATGTGAAAGTTTCCACTTAATGGAAAGCATACTTTTTGAAGTATGAACAAATTCCAGTTGCTTGCATCCAGTAAAATTCACTAATACATGTATGTACCTACCAATGATTACTTGCATCGATGCATGCATATGCACTTGGTATTGCACTATACTGGATACATTGCACACATAATCACATGAATGCTCAGTTCTAGTATTATACACTTTGCTATTTTTAGATAACTACATGTACTGGCAACGGAACCCTATGACATGTGAGTGCTGGAGTGGGTATTTGCACTTGTGCTTGTGTTTTGTGCTGTACTTGTGAAAAGTACATTGTACAACAGAGAACAACATCAACACTTATGCATATACCCTGATAATCAGTGATTTATGTGTCACTCAAGTTTCACAGGGTTCTGTGATTTTGATTCACTTATCCAAGTGCATCTATTGAAACATATTGAAAATATATAAATATGTTTTAAATTTTTAAGGATTTGTGTAAAAATAATTGATATGAAATAACAAATCCAAAAACATAAACTGACTGGAATTTATTGTATTGTACATTCAGTGTAGCCTGCAAGATTACACCATGCTGTATAGCCCACATCAGTCGTCTCTTCATTTGAGAGGGGTAGGTTGACAGGTGAGGGCACCCCAACAAAGGTGCAAAGGTGTATGTGAATCAAGCGATTTACAAGTAATTTGATCAATGTGTTTTCATCATTTATTCTACAAAGAAAATAAATAATGTGTCAAACAAACAAAAATACAAAATACTGCTAGGTCCACTTTTTGTGCCGATTGGGAAGGTTCTACAAACTTTGCTCAGTATTTAACAGTCAGAAATCATCTTGTAAAAGAAGAACAAGACGTGAACATTTTTCCTAACAAGTACATAAATAGTAAAAAATTGTCACTGAAGTCAAAACTCAAGACTTCTGAATTCTGAATGGACTATGAAATAGAGAAACATAAGAAAGGAGCTATGTTGAATATAAAATAATGCACTTTTTGTACCAAATGTGTTGTTAGAAAAAGGAACAATGTACTGAAATGAATGATGGATACTAAAAGACTGACAGATTACATGTAGTTGCCTACACAATATTTCTCTAATCAATTCATTCTCCAATGATTTGTGGGGATTTGCACATTTGATATTTTTGGCAATTTAAAGTACCCACAGGACAATTTTCATATCTTTCATATCGGATTTTATATCTTACAATCATTACAATCATCACAACCAGTATTTATTCTTAAATTTTGATTTTTGTATCACACAAAATGAAATATTTGATCACAGTAAACATTATACATGTATACAAATGAAAATTTCTACTCACAAATAAAAAAAAATCATTCTTGCATCATACATGTAATTCTTTATGAAATATTAAAATCAAAATTTTGAGAAGGCAATAAGTAAGATAGTGGTAGTACAGTCATTATACTAGAAAAATGTTCAAAGTAAATCAAAATGTGTGAGAAACAAAAAGCAGTCCTATATGTATCCATATAGAACATAATAGTAAACTTTCTGGTTCAAATTTGGGTCCAGCTGTCAAGATGTAGAGTTGATAAAGCAAACTATTGAGTTGAAGCAAACCAGTTTATCTATGATCTACACACACTTGGGAAAAAATTCACCTAAGACAATGTAGCCGTTGGTAAAGGTGAGTTAGTATATGATCTTTAGAACAGTAGTGAAATGGGTGAATGGTTCAAATTCATGTTACTACATTAGGTAGTAGGGGAAAGGTCTAATTCTGACTCATATTCTATAGTAAATACTACATCATTGATGTAACGAAAATGCACCTAGACACCCCCCCCCCCCCCCAACACACACGATATTGATTTGGGCTTCATTTTGGAGTTATTGGCTTTACAAAAATAATTCCCATTCTCTGTTTACATTTGTAGACTCTGCACCATGTTGAATTACGGTTATGTTTAAATAAAAACCTTTTTTTTTAAATCAACAGGTTGAAACTTCACTACATAATGTCTTTTTAAAAGTAAAATGGAAAAGAAAAGAAAAGTGAAATCACTGTTCATCTTTATGAAAAAGTATCATGGCCCCAAACCTAACAGTTTGAGAATGTAATTGCCTACAGTTGAACAAATGTTAACATTTTAATGTGTAGTCATACACTAATTCAAAATAAAATAATTTGATATCAGATATAAGTAACTGTATGAACACCCGCTTGATTTTGGTTTCACTCCAAGTCATGCAAAACAACTGGCTTCAAATTATGACATTCTACAAGTGGTGATGTTTTTATTGAGAAACTATCAAGGTTCCTTGGGTCAAAGTGGATTTTGAGAACGACACAAAAAAACAGCACCTCTCAGAAGAGTAAAACCTTGAATCAACAGGTATCGAAATGTGAATCACCAACGTATAGATGTCTGGGAACAAACCACTTTATTGCAAATTTAGAAGATTCTCAAAGTTCATTGCGTTGATATTTTGGTTTGAGTTCTTCAATTCTCTTGATAAAATCTGTTTTTTCCAAACATCCTTTGCAATCTTCATCCCAGTCATTCAAGATCTTCTTTAGTTCTTTCACTCTCAACTTCTTCAGATCTACTGTGTTTAGATCGATTTGTTTTTCTGTGGAAAGCAAAGTGAGAAAATAGTTCTTGTAAAAATTAATGATACACTTGAGAAGACACTTAATAAAATAAGGCCAAAAAGAATTTCTGGTCAGGACAACACAGAATTTTTTTTTAATTCTCAACAAACCTGTCACTCAGTCTACTATTTATGACAGTTACTGTTCTTATTATTCAATACTTTAGAGTATGTGTGTATGTGGGGCAGATGTCATTTGCTTGTTCATGATTGGTTCTGCAATTGTCTTCACTGAAGTAGGGAGAATTATTTTTGTGTATCCCCACGGATCTGCAGACTGCAAGGGGTGGACAACAACAACAACAACAACAACAAAAAGACAGATGTGAGGGTATTTAAGTGATGTGCAAGCTGACCAGAAACAATTCTTTTTTTTTTGCCTAAACCATCATATTTTTGTTGGGCCTTTAAAGTATTTTGCTGGCAAGAATGTAGAACCATGTACAATAGCTATATACTGGTATCCAAGTTAGGGAGTTGTGGCTACATAGAAGTTGGTTATGGAGGTTCAAAATCAGACTCCCTAACCATAAACATATTTTTCTCTTCAACCACTAATGGCCACTGTTCTACACATGGCCCAATTTGTTTTTCTAAGTAGATGCCAATCAATGAACACACCACACAAAAAATCATGAGACCCAAAGAAAGCAAAATTATAAAGAAAATTACTAGTGAATTATAACACATTCACAAAATAGCTGTTTATATGGTCGCTAGACCTTTCTTCTTTCCCCGGAGCACAAGTCAGAATAGCATCAAGTCTGTGCAAAAAGGTGCATGTGTGATGTGCTCAATCACTATACAGTATCTGTGTTAGGTTAATACTGAATTGCTAAAATCTTCCATTTAATAAAAAATGACTTACCATATTTCAATTCACAAATTTGACTATCTTGCTTCTTGAGTTTTTCACAAATCTTTTCAGCAGGTAGATGGTTTTTCAAAGGTTTACTGATTTCACCTAGAATACTTGTTGCAGCATCACTTGTTCCTCCAACATAGTAACACTGTGGGTTGAAAATGTACACAACATGAATGTGTAAGTACTTTCAACTACACATTTATTTTATCGGATTCTCAGTTGCTTTTTAGAAGATGACAAAGATGAAGATACACTCATACAACTTATCATACAATGCACAAGCCAAATTATTGCCTTCGAACAAAAAATATGGATTATATATCCTGGTTATTCTATGTCATGACAACCTGTGTCTATGTCATGGTTCTGTGATGACCAAAATACGAGTCAAACATTCCAAATCACCTCTATTTTTCTTAATTCTAAGTCGAAAAATACACATGATCTATGGCTTTGACACTAATTGTCTGGCAACTCATAGTGGCAAGGCCCCTTAGGTCACTTATATTTCCTTGGGCTAAATGAATAAAAATATTGGGAAATAATATCTAACTTAAAATAACTACACTGACTTACATTGTTCTAAAGAGTGTCCCTGTTGGAACTTTTTACCCAACAAAATTTTTACCAAACAAAAAATAGCTGACTGTGATTAGGAAAGGCCCAAGCTAGGCCTGAACAATTTCTTTTTTCAAATAGGAAGAAATGGTATGGTTCAGACTTCTGGATATAAGTTTCAGCTGGCAAATGATTTTCAATTTGAACATATTTTGGCAAGACAGCAAGGGTGGGGGTGTCTATTTAATGATTAGCTTACACGGATTTACTACCAATACTACAAATAGTAGGGATAACTCATTCATTGGACATATGGTATAGAAATAATTTACTAGCACCATATGGCAATATTATTAAAATCTAAAAAATGCATGATTAGAACATCAAAAATAATTAACAACACCGGATTTCATCGGTGAAATCAATATACCCTATTAGTATCCAGAAAATAATCATAATCTACTTTTAAAACACCATGCCAACATGTGACTCAAAATGTTGAAAACAAGACACAGGCTAAGATTGTTGTATTATGGACTGTACATAGTTCCGACGAAGGTATTTCAAATTGATTTTAACATTTCAAGTAAACTATGTGTGATATGGTAATACATCAACCTTACTTAGATAACACTCATACATATATGTATTTACTTTTCTATCCATTTCTCCTCAATTTCCTCTTGTATCAGTCAGTCAACTAGTTAGAACCATTTCACACTTCATTATTCAGACATTTAAGCAAATTCCTTTGTACATTCTACATTATAATACTTTTGGATTTAAAAGGCCAAACATTACATAAATAATGTCAACATTTGACTCTTTCATTTCATTTCATTTCATTTCATTTCATTTCATTTCATTTCATTTCATTTCATTTCATTTCATTTCATTTCATTTCATTTCATTTCATTTCATGTCATTATACTAATTATCAATGAACAGTTAGGTTGCCTTGAAAGTTGAAAGAAACAACAAATACAAACTGACACACACAAACAAGTTACTCTGGTGGAAATGGCATTCTCACAAACCAGATAGAGCTTATGATACCCCTTTTTGACAGTGTGTCTTGAACAGTGCCATAAAGAGGCTTCGGTTTACGAGGATTGGAAAAGATTGATAAAAACAAACTCTGACACCCCCCCCCCCCCCCCCCCCAACAGAATCCTGGTTTAGATTCAACATGTCACTTATATATGACTAACCAAGTGGTACATAGCCTGGTCTGATATCAGGTCTACTTGATTTTAATATTCTTTTACCCTTTTTATTAATTTCATGGTCTTATTTATTGGTATCTACCAGAGTAAATATTAACTACTAGTGACTAGGATTATATTTCCAGTTAACGTAGTTATACATAGAAAGACAAACAAAGTACACAAAGCTGGTACTTACAAATCTATTTTCCTTGGTCTTCGCAGTTTTACAAAATTTTCTAAATTCAGCTTCAGTCTTGTCTTGACTTTTTCTAACATCATCTGTTATCTTTTTGTCAAATTCTTTGATCACTTTTATACAAACTGTGGAGGAAATAAAAACAAACATATTGACATCAACACACAAATATTAACTTAAAGCAAGAATATCAGTTAATGTAATTTTTGAAAGAAAACACCAGATGGGTACTATTATGTTAGTCAGTGTTTTTTCTAAGGGTAGGTGTATTTGTAAAATCTACCTGGGTTATAGACTGTAAGATATGTTGTGTCACTCCACCCTCACTAACCTGCTATGTCTATCTATGAAAGGGGTAAACCGATGTATGTGTGTGTGTGTGGGGGGGGGGGGAGCTCTATCACGACGTACCTTACAGACTATGTATCTGGGTTACCCAATCATTTACCGGGGTCCACTTACAAAATCATGATACACTCTACATGGGTAACTATGCCAATTTTACCTGACTTTCTGTTATTTGGGGTTTTATATTTCAATATGTTAAGGCATTGTTTAACTTTTGCTTTTTTATGATCTGACCAGGCTCTCGTTATAATTTGTAAATTCAAGTATCATTTGGTATCTATGCATATCATTTGAATACTGTGAACCCAGCTGTTGGTGTACATCATGCATTTATTTTGTAATTATGGCAAGATTCAATTCTTCTTTGACAGAACATATGGAAAATATTGCCATTCTCATTCACATTGTCATTTTGAAAGTTCACTGATGTAGGCTACTTCAATCAAATAGAAATTGAATAGTTTGATACCAACACTGAATGGCTATACACCTAGTTCCATCTGTTTGGGTGATAATTCTTCAGCCATTCAGCACAGTGAAGTGCTTGTGTATGGGTTGACAGATGTTGAAATTCTCTCTTAAATAGGTGAAGTGAGACAACTATATTGCAAACATTAATATTTTCACCACTTATTGTGACAATTAATATTCATGAAAAGTTAAAATTTGATAATTTGGTATGTGTTTTGTAATATAATACTTTCAATTGGTATTTCATGATTGCCAAATCTATAATGAATGTATAACTTGTTTTTATGAATAATAAAATTATGACAGATATGGTTATTCATTCTTTAATATCTTGTACTGTGTAAATATACACCATGGCAACAGAAGGAACATTAATACACAGGTGATCAGAATAATTTATAATGCAGTAAAATAATAAACTGCTGAAAATAAGGAATCTAAAAAAAACAAAAATAAAAAACCCTGAAAAATGAATAGTGCAGCAGTAAAAAAGGAATGGATAATTGATGGGTTCTGTCAACAGTACTGATGTCAGTTTTGTATTTCCAGGGCTAGACAGGAGCAATAATATGAGGCCAAAGTTGAAAACATTTAAACGTCAATACAAAAGACATAAATGACGTAAAAACATGATATACGTTGGTGCACTATTGACAGCCATACGTAACATTTCCTCGTGGAGCTAGCCGCTGTATTGTAGTATGACTCTGTAGTACTAGTAACACCAACAAACCGGAAGTCAGATACCGGTAAATGGTTTCATCGTGCGATCGACGTTCGTAAGCGAAACGACACTTTAAAGACTAAATTAATGTTAAACTTAGATGGTATAAAATGACAACGGTTTTTCTAAATATCGGTATATTTAGGAATATTCACATACCTTCACAGTCCCCTTCCTTCAATTTAGCTTCTGTCGGTAGAAATACAACACAAATGAGCAAGACTGCGATTGAACTAAGAAAAGTCCTTATATTCATTTTGAACAAATCTCTTTACGTCTTAAATGAAAAATGATTTGCTCGCAATGATCGAATAATATGAAACTGTCCAGGTCCGGCTTTTTTTGATGTTATGGTCCGCAGTGTGTTCTGGTGGTGAGAGTAATTTTATGTCAACGTGTACTTCGAATCAATGAAGTTTTGCTAGTGTCTGAATGTACAGCTGGCCAAAGATGATTGGATAAGCATCAATCACATGACACGAGTAGGTAGGCGAATGGTGGCGCTGTAGTTTACACGTTTCATGAAGGCATTTCGCAAGTGGAAGTCCCGGTGTAAGTTGTCATCTACAAAACGAACAATATACAAACAATTTTCTTTTACTAGCTAAGGTATGAAGATGAGTACATTTCAGTGACATAGGAGAAAATAACATATCTCTCTCTCCCACTCTCTCTTTCTTTCTTTCTCTCTCTCTCTCTCTCTCACTCACTCACTCACTCACTCACTCACTCACTCACTCACTCACTCACTCACTCACTCACTCACTCACTCACTCACTCACTCACTCACTCACTCACTCACTCACTCACTCACTCACTGTCTGTCTGTCTGTCTGTCTGTCTGTCTGTCTGTCTGTCTGTCTGTCTGTCTGTCTGTCTGTCTGTCTGTCTGTCTGTCTGTCTGTCTCAGTTAATAGTTATAGCCAGTTCATGTCATATACTAAGGGACCGGTCAGTTTCTCCAGCCTTGGGCGGGGGGGGGGAGGAGGTGGATTCTTAAATTGGGTCGACAAAAAGTCACTGATCCCCCCCCCCATCTGTAAAACCAAAAACAGGCTGACCCCCCCCCCCCATCACTTAATTCTTAAACATGATGACCCCCATATGTAATATTCACATGACAGGTATTTTTGATCGTGACTCAGTGTGGACTGCTGGACTGTCTTGCATCTACTTTATAAAATCCCGGGTTAGCACTATCATAATTATAATTATTGACTACACAGGGTAAATATATTCCAAAAGGAGTTTAATAGTATCTTGACAGTGAAAGGTGGGGGGAAAGCTTGAAAAGGGAATATGTACATCTCTTATAGGGGTCCTAGGGGTCTCCCCTAAGAAGCCCAGGGGGTTTTTAACTCTGAAAAGTCGATTTTGAGACTATTCAGACATTTTCAGAAAATAATTTCCAAAAAAGTGTGTCCTCCCCCTACCAATCCACCGCCCCCCCCCAAAGAAACTGACCGGTCCCTAACTTCGCAACTGTTGTGTACTTTCCACTGTTTTGTGGAACTAAAGCTTCATTCGAGCTTCTTTGACAGCGTTAAACGCCCAGGTATTTATTTCACTGTTATGGACTTGAGAGGTACATTTTCAAACTTCTCTTACATGTAAAAACAGTAATTGTACATGCCACTAAAAACGATCTTCTAAGTCAGTGCCGTTACTTTAGACTAGAATTCCTCGGACATGCACTCGGTAACTTTCCTTTTATAATAATGTACGCGAGAATAAATGAAAAACAATTCATAACATGACATGGCAACCCATTACAATACGATACACGAGAACACATGCATTCACAACATGACGTCACAACCAATACAATAAGATACATGAGAACACATGAATTCAAAACATGACGTCACAACCAATACAATAAGATACACGAGAACACATGAATTCACAACATGACGTCACAACCATTACAATAAGATACACGAGAACACATGAATTCAAAACATGACGTCACAACCAATACAATACGATACACGAGAACACATGCATTCACAACATGACGTCACAACCAATACAATAAGATACACGAGAACACATGAATTCACAACATGACGTCACAACCAATACAATAAGATACATGAGAACACATGAATTCAAAACATGACGTCACAACCAATACAATAAGATACACGAGAACACATGAATTCAAAACATGACGTCACAACTCATTACAAGTCGAAGACTCTGGATTTTGCAATTCTTTTAATTTGATTAAGGTAATAATTTAAAAAAAAAACTCAACGACTGTGTTCTTTTCGGTGTGAAATGATAATCTCAGGGCGAAACAGTTGGTGACCCATGACACGTACGTAGTATATGCAAATCTTCAAATTGGGAGATGACGTTATTTACTGGGAAAAATTTTAAAAAGTTGGACATTTTCCTTCAAAAACAAAAAGTGAATAACAAACTCAAAACATTTGAAGATTATGAGATTTATAACCATGAAATATTGAAATATATAACTGAAATATATGCGTCACAACGCGCATGCGCGTTTTCGAATCCATTATTGAGCCATTATTGAATATTGTTGTTTCTAAAGTTCCACAAACTATTCTGGTTGCGTAACAATCCCATCTGAATGTTCAGTACGATACCCGACAGCAGCAGTTGGAAGACGTCGACGTCAAATCAACATGATAAAATATAGATATACTGGCAGTGACTTTATAAAGTTGAGGTAAGACAACTTAAACTTGACGTATCGAATTTTCGATATCAAATAATTTAAAAAGTGAATTATTGAACATACCTCATCATATCGAGATAGCGAAGAGTAATATGGTCGATTTTTTAAACGTCATGAACTTGCAGCGTTGCGTCATATACAAATGTATATGATCAAACTACAGGTGAGTTCGTGTGCGTGTGTGGGGGTGGGGGTGGGGGTGATCATAAGATTTAAAAATCGTAAAATAAAGTTTTAAGTGTTTACATCAACAATGGTTTAATTTTGTTAATTTATCGTAAACTTCATATTTCTATTTTTCAAGTCTTTTTAATTTCTCTTTGCAATTCTACAGAAAAATGAAGGCAGATTGTTGTTCAGTTGGTATTCTAAAAGAAGTGTCAAAACAGAGAGGAGACCGAAGTAATAAATGTGGGAAAATGAAGGGTATCTTGAAGAAGTGTGGAAGATGTGGTGAAGCTATGGATACAAAGAAAATGACCATACACATATCATTCGGTCCAGATACAAAACCTTTCGACTCATTTCGGCAAGGGGAAACAGACGTGCCGGAATATCGTAAATGTTGTAATCGACAACACAACAAGGAACGCGCCACTGTTCGTCTTCGGGGGGAAAGTTGTAGACAAACGCCGGTTGTACAGTTTACCCCCAACGCAAGTAGTGTTCCAAAATGTCCATCAATTCCTGGACACGCTTTACCTTCTCGTCGCCCGCCTCTCATTGTTAAAAAATCGGTGTCATATGCAGATACAATGAGAAGAAGTAAACCTTTGTGCCAGATTCGAAGACTTCCGCCGCCATCGACGCCGACACCATCACCATCACCATCACTATCACCATCACCACCACCACCACCACCACCGCCACCGCCACCGCCACCGCCACCAAAACTTCCACAGCCACAGCCAAAGCTTTCATCTAAATCCAAAACCGTCCTTGAAACATCTTTTTTGGCTTTAAATCATCATCACCAGTTACCTGGTATCTCAAGAAGGATAGGACCATTACTAGAGCCAACCCTTACAACAACACAGCCACCACCACCACCACCACCACAACCACAACAACAACAACCACCACATTTTCTTAGTGGTTTACCTGAGGAATTCAGCCAGTTTGGCTCCTTAGTACGACCGCCTTGGCGTCTGCGAGAACGTCATCTCCAACAGCTTACACAAAGTGTAGGGTTTACGTCGAAGAAGGAACAGACACGACTGCCTCGTCCTCCGAGATTTAAGTACTATCATAAGGGTAAATGAGAGAACGACATACCACAGAAACTTGGTTAATATCTTGCGACACAAACGCTTGTAAACACGAGGCCGAGAACAACCAAAGTGATGATCAAGTATATAAAAAAATATGACAGAGATGTCAAGGAGAGAGAAAAGAAAACATAAGCTTAGGTTAACCAAGAGTGGTAGATGAAACCCCGCCATCGACATGCTGTTTAACGTCTGATCTAGACAGAACCGTGCGATAAATATGTCGTTCAGGAGAAAGAGGTAAATTTACAGCAGTTGAAATCATTCGGTTGCCGCTACCTCGAGCTCAGAGCACTAAAGAAAATGTCGTCTTCTCTACAATTCGGACTTACTCGCACACATCTTTCAAAGGCTGACGAAAATAATCAAAAAGATGAAAGAAGTACATCGGCTGTGATGGAAAACTGTAAAAAACCAGTAATTCACCATCCCATTACACAGATCACGCCTGGCCAGGTTCTATACTCAATACACGTATTTGACAAGTACAAATGTATTTGATCTTTCAGTATAGCATTTACCAAACACCCATCTTCGAGAATCCGAAAATATGCAATATCTTGAAATTAAGGTAAGTTGTGACGTAAGCATCAACGATATAAACGATATTCATTAAATTGGCAAGTGAAGAAGACCCGAACAAGAACAGAACATTTTTGATATTATTTGTGGTAACCAACTGTCACGCGATTGAGTGTTAACCCCCCCCCCCCCAAGATTCGAACGAGTTTCGTGTACCGGTACCAATACTGTATCTTCATTCCAAACACCGATTATGTTTCAGCAGCGGAAAAACCATACACCAACAAAAAGTGAACACAAATTTAGATCACAGTATATTAATTTCGACAAATCCGTAGACATACGATATTCTTGTTAAATATTCTGATACATTTTGTATCTGAAACAGCAAATGTAATGAACTCGTTACTGCGACTAATGTGATTACATTTGTTTACAGACTATCCTGGAGAACGATTATCGACCAGTGTTTTTCCTGAGATGGATATGGTGTTAAAGACTTCTACACGGAGAAAGTACTAGTCACTTGATACAACTCTACACTGGCAACAATGATATGTACTCACCAATCACAACGTAACCCATTCAGTCTTCGCTACCAGCTACATACTCTTCTGCTTGTCAGCATTCTAGTCAGGGTTGTATATGTTTTACACGGGGTTAGCTACCAAATCCGTGCGAGTTTGAAAACATATAATTTTTGTACGGCTTAAACATGTTTATTTTACTTTAATTAGATAAACATTTGAAATTTATTGTTGAGAACGTTTTTGGTTTACAATGTTACAGTGCTCAGTCTCTTGACTGTTGATATCAAGTAGTGGTACGAGGGCAGAGTCTTGAGACGTTGCGTTTTTATCATAGTATTAGTAGCTTTAGTATAAGATAAAACAGCAGATAAAGTATTTCAATTTTTGTTTCAACAAATGTGTTTGACGTTTATATTAATGTACTGACTGACTGAGTGACCGACCGAGGGAGGGAGGGAGGGGGAGGGGAGGGGGAGGGAGGGGAGGGAGAGGGGGAGGGGGGGACTGAGTGAGTGAGTGAGTGAGTGAGTGAGTGAGTGAGTGAGTGAGTGAGTGAGTGAGTGAGTGAGTGACTGACTGACTGACTGACTGAGCGAGCGAGCGAGCGAGCGAGCGAGCGACTGACTGACTGACTGACTGACTGACTGTGTGAGTGAGTGAGTGAGTGAGTGAGTGAGTGAGTGAGTGGGTGTCGTTTCTCTCCCGAGACTTTCATGTGAATACATATAATACTAATAGTGATGACTTGATTGATACTGAAGTAGTTCATTAGCGATGTGAGTTCGCCCTCAAGAGATTATATCCCAATCATTGTGCAGAGTCACGCCAGGTCAGTGACGTCACGCATATCCTCCTCACTTCAATAATTTAAAGGAGGTCATGACATTAGCCCTTCTATGTGTAGGTGCCTTGCTTGGATGATATTGTTTTTGTTCTTCCATCTGTTTCAATAACATCATTGTGAAACTCGTACCCACTCAAATTTGTCTTACTTATTTGCATGTCTGGTCCATGGACTTTGATTAGTATCAAGGGAACTGTTCCCATGGCTTTCAAAGTTTGTGTATATATTCTTCTTCTCTGGTGGAATAAATTTCAATTCGTCACAGTGGATTTCCTGTGATAAGGATGAAATTTAATTCCACTTGTTTTTGATGGTAATTATGCATTGAGAACTCTATTTGTTTTTTGACCCGACATAGATGCCATCGACCTGAAAGAAGGGACAAAGATGACTGAAAATAATAGTTTATCGTAAACAAAATAGCTGGATAGTGTCCGATAGCACTATTGAGGATTCCATGGTTTGGCTTATTAAATTTGTTTAGTCTGCTATAAAAATAAATCAAATGATACGATGAAGTACAGTCACAGGGTCCAGCGAGCATGTAATTGATTGATCGATCGATTGATTGATTGATTGATTAATTTATTATTAGGTTGAATGATTGATCGATTGAATGTTTAATTTTTGTGGTGAAATAAAACATATGTTGTGTGTGATATTGATCAATTGACTCATTGAGTGTTGTGGTGATATAAACTTTTTCTTTATTGACTAAATAAAGACATCTTGTCCATTCTTCTCCATTGATTAGTATTTGTCAAATGCAATTGCAGGGTTTGTGCAAAATGTGACCTCCCTCCCAATTCCATATTTAAAAAAGAGGTCCTCCCCAATCTCTTTCTCTAAAACATGATACTCTCCTACCAGACATGAAAAGGGACGTGTCACATGCACAGAATCTATTGGTAAAGGAATCTATCCCACCGCTGCCATCATATTGATTATATCAAAGGCATTGGCTGGTTTTCCCTACTACTACAACAGTGAATTTGTGCTAAGGCTCTACATTGAGTCCTGTATTTGCATCTAATAGGCCTTTCCAAAATTTGCCATGGTGGCGCTCTACTTTCTGTCTGTGTGTACCTTGGGGTATACATGGTATAGGTTACTCAGTTAACCATAGAGCAATGCTGCTTTCTTCAATATCTCACCAATACGAAACACATCCCTGATTTACACTTGTACAGAATACTAAGGGACAAAGCGGTAATGATACCCCCAATTTGAGCGAGGGCGCTGTATTCTCAATTTCCTGTTTGCAATCTGGAATGGCCCATTGGCAGAAATACAAAATTGTATTACCCGCACTTCCAATTAGACCATAGATGAAGACACTAACTTTGTCTGGATTGAGGTCAACATCCTTTCTCTACCACATTATCACCAATGTCTTACCACACTGTGCCCTTCACTCCTGTGAGACCCACTCCTCTCGAGCTCCTAACACCACAACTAACAAATTGATTCATTGCATGGTTGTCAACACCGATTTGACTGATAAGTTCTGATGTTGTGTTGCAACGGTGACGCCGGTGGGATTTGCAGCATGCAGTCAGTGACAGTGGTGGGGTGCCAAATCGCCGTATAATGCAAAGTTAGATAATACAATCAGTCAAAGTAAAATGTGACGCTCTCCTATTTTTGTTTTGTTTTGTTTTGTAAAATCTGACCCCCCCTCATTCCCTCACCTGTAATTAATTACTGAAGACGCCCTCCTTACCCACTTGCAACTCATTTAACTGTATCTTTTATCATGATTATCAATATAATTTTATGATAAAATGGATTGAATGCCACGTCTCTTTGGTCACGATATAAGCTTTAACAGTCGTTGCAGATAGATTCCAATGTTCGAAACATAACAATAACAATATAAAGAGTATACATAATGCTGTTAAATGAGAGATATGTCGTACTTGTATATGATCATGATGATGAAAGAACATAATTATACGTATCCAAAAGGATATGTAGAAACGTAAAATTCTAAACTTGGTGCCAAACCTGACAACACAAGTACTGGAACATTTGTTTGGTGGCCCAGGAATGTAATTTGTACCTGATGCAGGGTCGATACTGTAAGTATTCAGTCCTAGTTTAAAATTGTATAAATTTATACATATATCTAAATTACAGTAGATCTTTCTGTCATCTCTAATTTATCGTATTTAGCATCCGATTGCATCATTTTGGTGTGCAATCCACTGTCATTTGAATCATCATCCTTTGCCCAGTCTTGGACTTCTCCAGATCCGAATATGATAAAGAAGATAGCACCAAAGGTATAAATGCCAGCAGCGATGTAGAAAACGATTTGCCATTCCTCTTGGGTTTGCTACAAAGAATAACAAAAAGAAATATGTGTACCAGTTAAGGCGTTCATAAATATAGTAAATGTAGTACCAAATATTTTTGTTGGTGGAAACAGACAAAACGTCTGGCAAACTGTTTGCTTTTCGATGGGCATGTGTACTACAATTGTAACAATGGTTTAGAATTTATGATAAAAAAACAGATAATTGAATTTGTCGCTTTCCACTACGCAAAATTTAAAATAAAAAAATAAAAAAATAAATAAATAAAGCATTCCAGAAGTGCTTTATTTTTTCGTGTGATTTTCCTACAAGCTAAATGGTGCTTCCTTAACCGCTTCTAAGGATGGTCGGACACATTTCAAAAGTACATTATTCGATTCACAACTCTCACGCTAAACGAATATTTGAGGTGTCAATAAAATACTAGAAGTTTACAATTTAATGAATATTCGAATTTAATTATCATTTCTGGCTTATAATGTTTCCTTATATGGTAGTTCATAAATAGCCAATATTGTCCCAGACCTCACTAAGTTTATGACTTATTTCTCAAAGTCAAATTTAAAGCTCTCAAAAGATACAAAAAGACAAAATGTACCATAATTATACTTACGTTAGTCGTAATGCTACCAATGACATAGGGCGCAAGAATACCAGAAAGGGTAGCTGTCGTGTTTGTTATCCCCAACAGTACGCCGGCATACTTTGGCGCTATATCTACATGGTTGACAAGGAAACCACCGCCATATTGAAAACCAGAGAATGAAACACCAATGGTGAGTAGTGCTACAGCTGCTCCAGACTGGGTACAGTCCATGTGTCCAGTAGCAACGAGGAAAATACCTGGTATTATGGAACCTTCGAGTATAAAGTGAGAAAAGAGTTATGAATATAAGAACTGTCATGTATTTAGGATTATGTATTGGCTTGTTCCACATTTTATTTTCAAAATGTCAAAATAAGTAAAGTGATATAACAGTGGTTAATTAGATATCCAGCATTCACTATTTTATCTCGCGAGGTGTGTACTTAATCTGGGTTAACATACGAGTACTATTAATACATTGTAATTGTCACTGACAATATCAATCGCGAGATCTGCACCCCCAAAAATAAAGTATTGCAACCTTTTTACATATTATACAGGATAAACAAGTTATACCCATCGTATTCATCAGTTTCCTTGTGGCTGCTGTTCCCAGTATTTTCCTGGATCGCAGAAAATCGGCGAGGAACCCTCCAATATTGATGAACAACCAAAACCCGATGTACGGTAAGGCTGAATACAGACCATTCTGTCAAGATAAACGTAACAAAATTAAAGAGACATCACAGTGAGCTTATGCATGAACAAAACCTAAACGCTACATCCCCCCTCCCCCCCCCAAAAAAAGTAATCGGCTGCCGGTATATAAGACATGGTGCTATCAATAGTTTGCGTTGGTGTCAACTTTATTAAATTAATGTTTCTCTTTGTTCTTTCATAGAACCGACCACAAACTGAGCATCGATACTCTATACAGTGTGTATCACACGTGTATGGCATACCTTTTTTATGTCAAATCTGAGCACTTCTCGCATATAGGTTGGTAGGAATGTCAGCAAAGAGTACGTTCCCCAGTTGCAGCACATGTGAGTTATCAATATGGCCCAAAAAGGTAAAGACTTGAATATACTAAGCCATGGGACAATGTGACCCTATTGAATAGTAAGAAATCGTCATGTGTGTAATTTGATTTTCGAATATGATATCAACCATTATAACAATGTGGTAATATATATCACACATTACAAATAATATTTACCAATACAAACGAGTTTTACGTGGACAGAGGATGTCGAGTGAACGGCGAAAGTGACTTTGAGGTTAAGGGTCAAGATTACTAAATGGTGATGTGGAAAATTATGGTACAGCTATGATGGCGTTCTGCCAATAGTCTGGAGACTTAATAACATCATATGTATTTATGTGATTATAACCTTGCTTCATGTCTTTATTTGTAAATGCACCAAATTGTCATTAAGATTTGAATATAAATGTCATACACCTAGGACAAGAGTGAACAACTTCTGATCTACTAATATTTTGGGTTCTTGATATTTTGCTTCAAAAACCTTGGATAACAATTATTGATTTGCAGGATTTTCGGTTGTAAAGTGTAAGTTTTGAAAGCGATTATCAAAACTTGAAGATTATGATGTCAAATACATCACACTTGCTAAGAAAATAAAAACCAAAAATAGATCAGAAGGTGTTAAAATTTGTCACCTTTTCGTCTCTGTGAGATGCCCTTTCTTCAGCCAATGCATTTTGAATGTACTCTCTCTCTTCAGTGGATATTCGTTTATGTTTTGCTGGAGTGTCGGCGACCAGAAACATCCAGAGTATGAACCAGACAAATGTTGCTGCGCCTATAGCAAATACATAATGCAGAAGTGTTGTCTGACGTGTACGTGCGTTGGGTCGTTAAATGTGATAATACCAGTTATTTATGTGTAGGTTCGTTCTAAATATTTACACGAAAGGGAATTTCTTCACTTTATCCATTTACATGTATTCATTCATCCATCCATTCATCCATCCATCCATCCATCCATCCATCCATCCATCCATTCATTCATTCATTCATTCATTCATTCATTCATTCATTCATTCATTCATTCATTCATTCATTCATTCATTCACTCAGTACAGAGAGCATGCGCACTGTACTCTCAATGAAACATGTTGCATCCATCCATCCATCCATGCATACATACATACAGTGTCATGTACCTACTCTTACCAATGTTTTAGAGTTATATTGTGTATATGTTATTCATCAGATACACAACTTCGAAAATAGTTATAATTAGTAACTTTCAAAAATGCGTGAATTTTACTCTGAATGAATTATAGAACATACCTAGTACGTAGAATATTGATGGCCATCCCCCAGCAAAGCCGTACGCACAGAGAAGTCCTGACAATGGCAGGGTGATCACATTTCCGATTTGAGTTCCTATTCAAATTTACAAGTGACAAAAATAAATTCAGCTGAGAGTTGGGTTATTCTCAGTAATATGCATCGTCGCAAACCACGGCCTGTTTTACGGCAACGTTCTTAACAAGCCTCAAAATGCAGTGGTAGAAATTGAACTCTGGCTTGTGAGAATGAGTAATATGGTGGTATCTATTATCAGTTGGTGTAAAAATGTACTGTCTATTTGCTGTTATCCAAAAGTTGAGGTGCCGAACAGACATAGGAATAGAAAGAAACGACAGTGAGCTTATGCACAACCAATCTGATTAAAATCCGATGTAGATGTCGGCTAATCGTTCATTGCTATTTTACCTTCGTTATTTTGCCTGAATTGACCTTCTTGGTACATGTTTACATTTTTTTAGCCTGATCGCGTAGAGGAGGCGATCAGACTAACAATTTTTAATCAGATTGATGCACAACTAGCATGCTATATATACAGGCCTACTTACAAGCTGGTCGTAATCGTTATAGCATTACCTTTGAAGGAGTGCAATAACGTGAAAGAAGAAAAATCGTACGAGGTCAACATTTGAATGGCCATACCCTAAGAGCATCACTTAGTCCCCCGGAGTTTGATACATGGCTAAATTATTGAACCGAGCAATGGAACACGTGTTGAATTCCCAGTTACCTTAGCAGGGTACTTGTAAAGGTTATATCCTAGAATAGTTTGGGTTCAAGGCAATAAAATGGTTTACACTGACCTGCCCATGCAATAGCTGATAGTTTACTTCTTTCCAATGGGGGCAACCAGACAGCTACAATGGCATGCATTGCTGGGAAAATGGTACCCTGTACAAATGATAGCACAATAACATAGTCTAACATGATAAGGTGAGACTTAATTTTATGATAATGACGTTTAGATTAATACAGAAGCGAACAGAAATATCTTGTTTGTTTTCAAATTCCGAAATGTTTAATAAACATTATGTTGTTTGCTCTGAAAACACAGAATGTGTGAAACACAAATTTTACTGACTTTATGCACAGCATAGTTATTTGCACTTTATTGAGCGAGGTTACTGTATATTGGGGTTGCATGACATTGGGTATAGTGTCAAAAGATGCACTATCGTAGTTTTGTCGCGCTGGACATTAGTGTAGACACATGTTAAGTGCAGGTTACATTGTATCTAGTATCAAAAACAATTGAGTTGAAAATACCGTATGGTGGAGATAGATTGGCGCATCAAAGTATAGATGTTGAAAGTACATATATGAATGTTGTACAACACTTAATCCAATACAATTTTTAAAATTTGTATATTTTGATTTTTTCCGATTACCCTGTGATTACATAGTGTTTGTGTATCCACTTTAATTTCCCTTTCGCCATTTCTTCACGAACAAGCTAAGGTCCCACTCATTTCCATAGAGCTTCGCTTATGGTGATTAGGCTCATTAATTTGTAATTCTTATCATTACACCAAAGACAATTTACCACTGCTTGCTGATTTTTATAAATAAAAAAAGAGCCCTTTATGCTTGTTTCGTCGGGAGTTGATGTCACGAGAGTATACAAGATATATCGTGTAATGACGTCACCATGAGTTTTCACAGAATGTAACATGGAAAACGTGAATATATAAATGTGCTACCCTGTGCTCATAAAATCCTACAGATACTGCAGATTTCATTTTGTTTCCTGATACCTTACCTCTCCTAAACCTTCAACGAATCTCAACCCGAATAGCAATCCCCAATGAAGACCAGCAGCTAATGGGGTGAATAACGTACAAATTGTGGTGACGAACATGCTCCAACCAAAAACTCGTTTGCCTCCATGTCTTTCAGCAATCCATCCACCAGGGATTTGAGTTAAGATGTAGCCGTAGAAGAAAGATGAAAGCAGGAGTCCCTGGGTTGGTTTGCTCCACACAAAAGTACCTTCCTGTTTAGGGGAAAATATACATAATTAGAATTTGATATTATGGTAACCAATGACTCCTGAGGCACAATGATGAGAATGACTTTGATAGAATGACGTGATGACGATGACGATGTTGTTGTTGTTGTTGTTGTTGTTGTTGTTGTTGTCGTCGTCGTCGTTGTTGTTGATGTTATTGATGATGATGATGATAATGATGATGCTTCTGATGATGATGCTTCTGATGATGATGATGCTTCTGATAATGCTTCTGATGATGATGCTTCTGATGATGAAGATGATGATGATGCTTCTGATGAAGATGATGATGATGATGATGATGATGAGTATAGTGGTTTCGACAACAAGTAAAAGTATGATCGCTTATATAATTACAAACTTACCACGTCATAGTTGTCATTGGTAGAATTAAAATCGATATCTTCTAAGTCGCATATGTCATCAACAACGTTGGTGTCATTTCCAGTAACATTGTTCATGTCCTCAGATTCACTGAGCGCTTTGACCGCAGTGTTGTTAACCATGCATACCATGGCAACACTTAGGTTAATACGCAAGGCATACAGAGACAGAAATCCAAAGAAGCCCAAGATAGACAGTCCAAAACGGGCAGAGGTCCAAAAAGGAACTGTAAATAAAGAATAAAGACGGACGTCATCCACATTGATTATTCCTATTTTTTATTGCTCGTACATTTCCGCTATCACCCTCGAACAGACTGTCTGTCTGTCTGTCTGTCTGTCTGTCTGGCTGTCTGTCTGTCTGTCTGTCTGTCTGTCTGTCAGAGATTGTCTTTCCATGCGTCTGCTACAGAATATCGACAATTGATGACAAAATGATGTTTGACTATGTATCTAGTAGGTGAAAAGATGAAGCACTGATGCGGTATCACCTCAGTGAGTATATCTTCCCATCAATGCACCATGCCAGCCAGGGTTACTGATAGGATGTCCCGCCCTATGGTCAGACTGACTCTGTAAATGCTCTCAACTATTCTCCATCTGAAAACAGATTCTCAATGAGAAAGCCACCTCTTGACATGCATGCGCTACGTGCTCAAACTGACTGTATGTTTTACTTTGAATTGAGCAAACATCCGGTGCTAGACAACGGTTGCCGAGTTCAACAGATGACCCAGAAACAAACCGATAAACATACTAAAACATATTGCCTTAAAGATTTGATTGTTTGACATAATCACTGACTTTCAGATCAATTTGTAGAGCAAAACTCGGATGATCCACAGTATGCTATGTTTTATCCCAGTCCGTCAAAATACATGTCAGCCTTTAGTGAACAAAACAGTATCTATACCTTCGTTTACATGTCTACTTATACTGTACAGTATGTAAAGCAAATAGATTACTTATTCATATAATGAATCAGATGCAATAGAAGATTTTCAAAGAGCTGTATCTTCACCGCCAGACACACAAAACCACCCTGAAGGCAAACGAAAAATCATCTGAGCGTCAGACAACCCATTAAACTTTGAAAGAATTACACGAAAACACAAAGTTCTGATTCTACAGCCATTGTATGTACCCTGGATATGTCTAGAGATTTGGGCAACCCTAGCTGGAAGAAAGGAATAACTACTCATATAGGTTAAAGTAGCTCACCGGGTGTCAAAATTTAATGCGTTTCTCATGACCACACTAACCCAATTTGTTAAAACTCTGACATAAAAGAACTCCCCTTACCGTCCCTTCAAGGTTTCTCTCTGAAACAGTTATTTCTTGTATTTTAGACAAAACACTGAGGTTCCCCCCCCCCTCTCTCTCTCTCTCTCCCTCCCCCCCTCTCTCTCTCTCTCTCTCTCTCTCTCTCTCTCTCTCTCTCTCTCTCTCTCTCTCTCTCTCTCTCTCTCTCTCTCTCTCTCTCTCTCTCTCTCTCTCTCTCTCTCTCTCTCTCCCTGCGTGCCTGCGTACCGTACCGTACGTACGTACGTACGTACGTATGTGTGTGTGTACCGTGACTCGATGATTTGTAATTTAAAAATTAAAGAAAATTAAACGATCATATACACACCTTTTGTCTCCATGATGGTCTTTGTACTATATCAATTCTTTAACTGTGACCAAAGGGCAGCAAACAGTCATTCAGTACTTTTACCGGTCTGGCATGAAATGTATTCGCCACAGTAACAGCAAGAGTTAAGGGACCGGACAGAATTTACGGCAGAGGGGGGGCCTGGGGAGAAATTGGGGGGGCCATGAAAAAAATGGGAGGCTTGAAGGGGGGCCATGAAAATTCTCATGGTTTGAAAGGGGGGGGCCGCGAAATATTTTGTCATTGAAAAAAATTAATATGTTAGAAAATTTAGCATTGCATGAGATAGCACTTGATATCGCCTTTAATATTGAATGTCTACACTTTCATTTATGTATTAAAATGGAAGTGTGTACGTTTGTATTTAGTGAAGCATAAAAACACTACTCAAGATTAATTTGATACACCCTTAATTACTCTTATATACTCCAAGTTGTTCACACACACACACACACATATGTATACATGCATACATACATACATACATACATACATACATACATACATACATACATACATACATACATACATACATACATACATTTTAGCACTGTGGAAACAGGTTCAGTGTGTAATTACCATCAAGGATACATTACAGGTCCTAATATATATATATGGTAATATTCTAGCATAGGACCTGTAATTTATGTGTTTAAAAAGTGACCTTTTGGTGAAAAATGTAAATACAAAAACGTCTGGCCAGATTAATTTAGATAGGTGTTTTATTTCTTTCCTTGACACTATTCTTGAGTTTCACTCTCAGACTCACTAGAGTCTGAAGATATGAGGCAAGACTTGTCTTTCTTTCTTTCTATCTAAAACCAGTGAAATTAAACTATTTCCCTCCTCAGCATCATCAAATGCATCTATCTGTACTAAAGATTGTAAAGCATTTAGATGTCTGCGTGGTGTTAAGTGTTTTTTCATCAGTGACATGAAGTCACAAATGTCTTACATTTACAGTTGTATTGGTAATGCATTTTGTGTAGGAAAGTGAAAGCTGCATAAAATCCTTAGTTTGCTAGCACTTCATGACATCACAAATGTCTGACATTAGATAGTTATTGTGTTATGAGTATAAATAGATATTTGAATACACTATGTAGGTGATGTGATGTTCTTAGATACTCCCCACAAATGTCCCCACTACAGTTTTTCACAAATCACGCATGTGAATGTGTGTTTAACTCTGTGTCTGTGTTTCTGTGTATGTATCAGTGAATGACAGTTAAAACCACCACATCAAATGCCTTGGTATTTAGTGATGACTACTTATGGTGTCTAGTTGGGAAATACACAAGATTATACCACATGTGTATGATTACATGTATGGTCAAAATGTTTTATTTTGTTTTTGTTTTCTAAAAAACTTCCTCTACAACTACTAAGTTGTTTGGGCTGAAATAGTAACATAATAGTAGTACCAAAAGAAATATTACAGTTGTGCTACAGTAACAAAAAAAATTGTACTCTTTTTAGTTATTGTAGGGGGCAGGATATTGTGCACTTTTTTCTTTTCTTTTTTTTTTTTTTTTTGGGGGGGGGGCCATGAAATTTTTATACTTTTGAAAGGGGGGGCTGTGAAATTTTGGTCACAGTGGATGGGGGGGCCAGGAAAAAAAACAAGTCAGAGATAATTTCTCCCCAGGCCCCCCCCCCTGCCGTAAATTCTGTCCGGTCCCTAAGTAGCAATATTTGTATATTATTTTCATTGTTTTCTGTCTGAGGGCGCTGCTACGGATCAGGGGAGAGAGAGAGAGAGAGAGAGAGAGAGAGAGAGAGAGAGAGAGAGAGAGAGAGAGAGAGAGAGAGAGAGAGAGAGAGAGAGAGAGAGAGAGAGAGAGAGAGAGAGAGAGAGAGAGAGAGAGAGAGAATAGTATAAAGGGGACAGTGTGGTAAGATATTAAGGGGTGATATTGTGGATTAGAGATATTGACTTCAGTCCTGACAATGCTGGGAGTGTGCCCCTCTAGTCTTTATAAATTTGTAGTTGTGGCCTTCGACTCGGCCAAAGAAATCCCAACAATACCTTAATGAAGACACATCCACGTGTGATAGTATTGGAAACTTGCAACATGGTGGTAACGGTCGTTACCATTGATTAATTGTCCTTTTCCATGTATGACTGTATTGAAACTACGTTTTGCGAAATATTTCAATGGGGAGAATCATGGTTTACAGAAAGGGAATTGAGGGAGGGCCACTTTTTAGCACGACGGAATCGGGGAGGGCCACAGTGTACTGACACCCCTCAAAATTTGTATAAAACCTTTGCGACCTATCCCCTCTCTACCCATTCATGGAAAATAACGCCCCGTTGACCTCCACATCCGTTTTGTTTATCTATAATCTGTTCCTGATCAGTTCTTTTTCCATGTCAGTAAAAATTATAGTTGATATATAGTCAAAAAATTGGAACCAGGTGTAGATTGACTTTTACCAGTATCTTTACCTTTTAACAGTTTGCTTTCTTAGACAAATACATGAACTGTGATGTCGGCAATTTCTGGAGAAGCCAAGCTTTGTCGGTATGTGCATATCTTGATTTCAGAATTATTTCAAGCATTTTTTCGTGTAAGATGGTGGTGGTGGTGGTGGTGGTGCTTTAACTGGAATATCCGATCCACCAAGGGGCATGAGGCAACAGTACAATTCTGGTGAAATCCGAAAATGATATAGTAAAGGCTCAAGTCAGATGAATATACATGTCACACACGAGTCACATTTACATCATACTAGTACTTGCTTGTTTTTCATAATATATTTTATCATATATTTCATAAGCTTATTGCATGCTTACACATATTCGGGATTATGGATAACTGTATAAAACCAGAAATACAATGTGAAAAAAATATAAATAAACTGCATCATGATGTACATGTACACTTTCTGGTCATTAAAAACTTAAAAAGAAAGTAAAACTGTAGCTATTTTATATATAGCTTATTATGGTGATACGGACAGTATGCGTCAAGCCAAATCGAAGAATTATTCCAAAACGCATTTTACTAATGTTTCTATTCCTTTATTGGAATTATATATTTAGTGTTGTGTCAGAAAACACTCAACAGATTGTATTTCTCCATGCCGCATGCCGTTTGGTCTAACAGCCATGATATAGGAATCTATTTCTCCATGCCATTGATCTAACAGCCGTGATATAGGAATCTATTTCTCCATGCCATTGATCTAACAGCCGTGATATAGGAATCTCCTTATACCTGTGTACCTGGCCATTCTACAGATATTTATCATATTTCACGGTACCATGGCAGAACGTATGATATCTTTAGGAATTACTTGTATTGTCTTCATGTTGTTTTTTGTCTTTATTCCACTGTTGATACACACACGAATTGCTGCCTCGTGCCCTTGATCCACGGTATGGAATAATTTCTTAAAATCAATTCTGAACATATAATTTGTATGGCTTCATCGTGATTATATATATAGCATATATAGTTTCGCATTCTGATGGGCTACTCACGTGACTGCAGTGCCAGCTATATGTTTGTGCAGCACACAGTCCCCACTTTTGCGGCTCCAAGACGTAAATTGATGTACAACTTTTTTAAACGTATCGAAAACAGTCAAAATAGTTTAATTGCAGCAGTGCTAAACTCCGATACAATCCTCTATTCGGGGATTCATAAACTGTATAGAGATTTGTTGTATTTTTAAGTGCTTTTATTTGTTCATGTGTGTATTTGTCAGGTTGTCTTTTTAAAGTCTTACTTGTTTTAAATTGCCGGTTTTTATCTATGGGATGTTTATGAGCGTGTTTGCGTTCTTTTCTTTCCCGAAATAAAGTTTAATAATAATAATAATAATAATAATAATAATAATAATAATAATAATAATAATAATAATAATAATAATAATAATAATAATAATAATAATAATAATTAATGTTTGGATAACATGGATTCTATTTCCATCGGTACTAAAGTGCTGTATTTCGTAGTATTTGTTTACGCGAAATGAAGTCGGTCGTCTTGATTGGTTTCTAGCAATCTATATTAGGAAGTTTTATGGTTTGCCATAGCAACCACTGATTATTGCGCTACAAAAAACACAGTTCCTTGCGGCATTGAGGTAGAAAGATGTCGCCTGCTACCGTCATGTTTGCAGTCACATCTGACCGACCGCAGAGGTGTTAAAGTTCAAATCTCGCACGTTGGGTAATCAACTCTATGCCGGTAAATCGGGTCAGACTGTAGGAGGAGTCGCTCACTCTCAGAAGAACCAAATTGAAAACAAATGACAATATGAATGCGGTGTTGAGCAAATATCAATTTATTTTGGACTGTACACTTTTATAACCATGGATGTCTCCCCTAAAACACTTCATTTGTAAGATAAATGTATATCCTTTCTCGGACATTTGTAATGTGTTAAACGTTCTTGACAAAACGTCACGGTTTGAAAAATGTGACCTCCATAAGTTCACAAAATATCGACGGGTCCCGTTGGTAACCCAAACTCCTGTTACAGTATGAAAAATATTGACCTCACCATCAAAAACACTTGTCCGTCCCTACCTGTGATTTAATAATTCTAGTAATTTACTAATAATGAATACTTTTGTAACTCACAATTCTAATATGTAAACGCCTATGTGTTGAAATGTGTGCCTGTAACCATGGTAACGAGTTACTTGCTTACATATGTTACCCGTCTACTAGACAAGCCATGATAATCTGTAATTACACCATATCCATTATCTGTCATTTTATTACTTTAAAAAAAATCAGTTAATTTATATTCATTTATAAACTTTTTTGATTTACATATTTTTATCACTTTTTGCTACTAAATAGTTTCGGATGCCTCGTCTTATTTGAGCAATTAGGTTTTAAGCACATCTTGCCCATCAAAATATAGATTTTCTTTCAAAATTTCATTATTACGAACGCAATGACCACAAAAGTATTAGTGAACTATTAAAATATATATCCCATTTAATTTCACAGAAGTGTACGGACTACACTATGAATACTAGTACGAGTATAGTCAACCAGTAGATAGTTTGTCCTCGTACACAACACTTGCTTTGCAGCAAATCACAAGTATATTTTTGCCATAAAATTAGTGGCTGTGTAAGTTAATGAAAGTACTTGCCTCAGGTTTCCAGTAAAATAAAAAAATTATAGAGAATGTGTATTAAAATATGAAACAAAAAAACGTTAATATACTTTTGCTACTGTATATTTCTTTCGAAAGAGGTTCTTTCATCCGGGCATTTCACACGGTCATAAGATAAAATGGCGACCACTGTGGATACAAATGACGAGCATGTTACATTTGAGGCGAATAATGCAGTAGAACCTCAAATTCCTGCAGACGTGTTCCAACCAAGTGAAGTTTCCAATGATAATTTATCGTTGAGTCCGGATACGGGCAAAAGAAAGCGAATTCAACATGATTACAAGCGACTTTCCAGCTCAGGGTACCTTGACGAAGTGTATGCTGACAGGCGACGGAGGTTCTCCAGTACAGCTAGCGAATCCGAATTATCTCCGACACCTCCAAAATCTAAGGCAAGGCGAACGATTCTGAGGGACCCCGACAAGGCAGAACATGACGAAGGCAAGTTGAACTATGAGTTGAAAGTTACACACCCTTTGTTTTCTTGTACGCATGGTATCGAAATACACCGGGAAACTTACGGGTTACGAAGTCACGTTTTTACATCCGATAATATTAACTTTCCGAATAGCCTATTGTTAGTACCGTGAAGTGACGGGGAACATGTCAATGTGCACGTACACATGTGTCATAAAAAATGCCCACACCTCATGTTCTAAACTTCCCATGTTTTAGCAATTGATGCTGGAAATACCTCGTCTTTGTTTGTGTAAATATCTAATCACAATCCATACGACATTACATCAGTGTTCGTAAAAGGTTGTTTTGTGTCATTGTGCATGGTTTATGAACAAACATGATATTGAATGTAGGTCAACATTTTATGAGCATTTTAGTATCATATATGTTGAAGCAATAACTCTGCTTATGAATAACCAGATTGTGATATTTTTAAATGTCAAACGTTGAAAATTTGTATGAATTGAAGGAAACTTTTAATTAACAAGTACATGTACATTGTATCATGTAATTTCCATTTTAACTATTAATTTTGTAAGAACACTATTTACTATTAGTAATTACTATTTTGTCCCCTTCAAAGTAGTGAGGGGATGATGAGACTTGCAGTGTCGTACTTCAGTATTACATTTAATAATCATTTTGAAAGACAACAGAATTTACTGGAAAAAAGACAACAGATTTAATGTTTTTATTAGTGAATATAGACAAACAAAACAAGAATACCTGCTCAGGCAGAATATCTGTAAAATTTAGTAACTCAAGTTGTAATCATAGTTCCTTCTGTATATTTACTATGCATTTGTTACTTTTCAGGTGATGCATGCATGCATGAAAATGATGGCATGTTGAACAACAATGGTTTAGATTTGCACATACCCAAGTTGATCATTAAAAAATGCAAACTGCCAAAAGATAAAGTGAAAAAGCAAAGAGGAAGAAAGAAGAATTTTCACGCCCAAGACAAAGAAACACAGACTGTTAGTAGTGCTGCAATCACAATTGTTGAAACCAAGAGGCACAGTCAGGTTAACAGAAGCACTGACCTTGACCACTGTATGGAATCAGGGAACTTGAAATCAGAATCAAAATTTGGACATTTTATGCACATCGAGCAGGACCCAAATGGTGGTGCATGTGTATTGCATGCATATTCTGATGAAATAGCACATTTACAGGAAGAAGAGTTGGAAGAATTTGCTGATGACTTTATAAGGTTGTCATTTTCTGAACTGACACCTGGTGTTGCTAGGTTTGTGATGTGTATTGTACATGGATCAGCTGCATACCTGCCAGACCTTGTGGAGCATTTTGCCTACCACTATCCTCACAATAAAATCAAAACTGAAGTGATAGGCAGGAAATCAGACATTATCACTACAACAATGGAACACTTCCAAAAAGAGGTCCACAGGACTTACAGCAATGGCACTTTCCGATCAGGACCCATGTTGCAAATAAGTCTAGTAGGGACAGTCAGTGAAGAAGTTGGGGACTATTTTCCTGAGTTTTTGGACAGTTTAGAACAGAATCCATTCCTCAAGAGGACAGTACCATGGAGTTGTTTATCTGTTATGCAAATGCCGAGGAATAGGAGTAATGATGGCCCCATCATGTGGGTCAGACCAGGGGAACAAGTGATACCAACAGCAGATCTACCAAAGTCACCATACAAACAAAAACGAAGGTATAGTTACAGTACAGTGTAGTAGCTGCAAACCAAACATGCCTGATTGTGTACATCTAGCTATTCCTACTACCTGTTACATGTTACTTCTCAATTCTGGGGCTATTTTGGTTTTGTAGTATGGTAATCGTAGTATGATTTGTTTTAGCATGAGAATGTGTGTATAATATGGTATATCCATATGAAAGAATATATGTTGTACAAATGCACAATGCAAGTACATGCTGCAGATATACAATGTACTAAAATTGTTTTCTACTGTACTTTTGGTGAATTTGAAGCCTGTTTATGTCAATTTTATCAGTTGTGTGTACCCGAAAAATGTTCAGTACAACTTTTCATTAGGAATTAGAAAATGATAAAAAAAGGATGTCAAAACAGTAAAGTTGTGAAGGAATGTTATGTGATCAGAAAAGTGATTGGCTAGATTAGGGAAATGAGTGGTGGTACATGTATATACATTCCAATTCCTTAGATGCAAATCAGTCTATGTTCATTGACAAGCTATATTTTGTACATGTAATGTAATGTTTGTTTTTGTTACAATGTACATTTGTACATTAACTGTTGTTTCAAAGCAGCACAAAATACACTCTGTATTAGATGTACTTGGTGAGTGTATTTTAGAAATTTCTGCAAGAGACATTCATATCACCTGTTAGCGTGTTTATATCAAAATAAAAGTACATGTATGTAATGCCGGAGGTCTCCCCTGAAGATGTACATTTAAGACCACAAAAATATGAAATTTTGTTAATTTTCAATATGTCCTCTTTTTTTTGAAAGTAAATTTACGATAACATCTGAAACTATGGAAATCTGCAGGGTTTTTGTGGTTATCATGAGCATTGTGTAAAAATATATACCCAAAACAAATATGTAGGATTGTTGAAAAAATGAGTTTCCTGTAGAAATTTACATAAAACTGTAAAGTGTGAAAGGTGACTGGCAAGAGTCATCATTTAGTCAGGATTGTCTGTAGACTGGTATCTACATTTGTATTGAGCTAAGAGAATTCCAATTCCACAAAGTGATGACTTTGTAACTGTAATAACAAAACAACTGATATTTTATCACAACATTTTGTCAGTCAGTATACACTCTAAAGAAAGGCAAACATTTTTGTTGTGGTCAAAATGATACCAACCAGGTTTTCTGGTGAATCACCACTCGGTAACAGATAGGGAAAACATTCAATTTGATGGGTCGTAATCACAGTGTGGTATATTTCCGAATATGATGAGATACATGTGTGAATTTACATACAAATGTAATTCAGAGGATGGCTCATGTCTCATACTATAGTTTAGAATCGATGTTAAGTCAAATCTGAGAGTGTGGGGGTCTTGGTATCTTCATAAATGTCCTTCTTTGTATTGAAATTGACTGTCCCTACATGTACAAATGTATGTCCAGTTGCAAATATTTAAAGTTTGGTATAGAAATTGATTCATTGTCCAGTCAGTTGTATTTCATTTCTCATTGAAGGAGGAGTGATAAAAAGTTGTGAAATTAACAAAACAAATGAGTATTATGTGGAGACAATTTTACTGTCTCATAACTTTTTCAGATCAAAATTCAATTCACTGCTGTAAGAATGTTTTGTTTGGTTTAGGTCTTAGAGACACTACTTGTACAGTACAATGTGTTATCCCCAGTCTGACTTATGTAAAATGTGATGTAGAACTTGGAGAGGTTCAAATTTACAGTATTTGACATTGATAATTAAAGGACAGTTTCGATCTCCTACCTCACTAGTCAGTACGATGATATATACATTATATACAATAGACCCAGGAGCAAATAGATGTAACGTTTTTCTTTTTGAAGATGTCTTTTATACATACTTGTATATATACATGTACTTCTATGTACATGGGTGTATGCATGTTTGAGATCAATAAGGCCTCCACAGGGTATCAAGATCTTTTA
Organism: Glandiceps talaboti; assembly: GCF_964340395.1. Lineage (NCBI taxonomy): Eukaryota > Metazoa > Hemichordata > Enteropneusta > Spengelidae > Glandiceps > Glandiceps talaboti. The sequence goes on along the minus strand of NC_135549.1, from coordinate 3,448,066 downwards.
AGAAAAAGTAGTTGTTAGAGGTGATAAGTAGTTATTTATACACAAGATTACCTTATCTGTTGTATGTTGTATGTTGTAAATGTTCATCACAATTGAAGATTTAACATTTGTGGTTGTTGTCATTTCAGAACTGGTGTGAATGAACTCAGAAACTTGCAATATTTACCCAGAGCATCTGAGCCAAGAGAAATTCTAGCAGAGGACAGAACAAGATGCCATGCTGATCATGTTGGGCAGGGTTTTGATCGACAGACAACAGCAGCTGTGGGTGTCCTCAAAGCAGTACATTCTGGTCAAGAGTAAGTATACCTTAATTATTAGTTATTGAATGAAAAAAAAAATTGTGAAATGTAAACAAATGAAATAAGGGTAAAATGCAGTCGTGGATGTATAGTTGCAGTGAATGTCTTCATTATTTTGCTGTCTTGTGGACTTTCAAAAAAAGAGTCACATTCTAAGGTCTGAATTTTACATTGCAGGTACAGCTGTGACAGAGTTGTCAAAGATGTGATATGCTTTGATGCTGCCAATTTTCATTACATAACGGAAGAACTGCAGCTTGATCTGCATGAGCCACCAGTGTCACAGGTAGGCACATACACTTCTCAATGTCTAAGTGTATGGATTTTTTTTTTTTTTACTGTCAAACAATATTTGTGGGTACCTGTGCATAGATATTTATATGTTTCTTCTTTGATACTGAGATCATCTTATTAGTCTTATCTTAATGAAGATTACAAAATGTACATGGGATAATTCATTTGTTTTGGACCAATGTTTTCTATAGCTCTGCCAAACAACAGGTATGGCACCCAAATCCATTAAATCCAATGTGGGCTTTGATGTTTAAAACCAATGATCACCATGTTAGCATACTTGTGAGTGTGTAATGAAGCTGTGTGGTATGACATGAAAGGAATAAACATGATTGCTTTGTGATAGTAATCATGACAAGCTGCTGTTAGAACTGAGAAAAGGTACAAAGTCTACCACTTGGCTTGCAAAATTTGCCAGGGAAAAGAGTTATTATGGTGTATCTCCTGCAACCAGTGATAAACTGATATGTTTAGGTTCAAATGTAGTTTTGACTTAGAATGCCTGTTTTAAAGACAGTACATGTATAGGATAAATGGATACTGATACCAGGATAGCAATACTAGTTTGAAGCTTCATGTTAAGTATTTTGTGACCATAGTTATCATAGTAATATATCATGTATTTCGTGGACATTTGTTTTGTTTCAGTGCGTGCAATGGTTGGAAACTGCCAAACTGAACCAACTCAGGAGAGAAGGTGCCCGCTATGCCAAGATCAAACTTCGAGACAATGACATCTATTTCATCCCAAGGAACATAGTCCACCAGTTCCAAACCACCTCAGCATGTACCAGCATTGCTTGGCACATTCGTCTCAAACAATACTACCCAGAACTTCAAGAAGATTCATCAGGGGATGTCCATGATGAGACATCGGAGGAAGATGCCATGACCACAGACAGTGAAACAGTTATAGTACAACCATCATCACTGAGGTCTGAAGAACAACAGGCAAGTGATGTTACAGAGGCCAAACCAGTGTCCATAGAACCGCCTGTGGATTACAGCACACCAGAGGAAAGAGTTCCCACAGAAAGTACAAATGGTGAGTTAACCATGCATGTGAAACAGGAAGCAGTCAGCGACGAAGTAAACCATGAAACAGAAGCACCACCCAAATCAGTAGATTTGTAAGAAAAGTTGATGAATACCATTTTAAAATTATCCTTCCTAGATAGATGATAATCATAACAATTCTAAACAAGATTAGGAGCAGATGATTTGACTTATTTATAATTATATTATCTAAATCCTTGATATTTATATGCACAGTGTGATTTTTGGAAGGAAATTTTCTAACATCTATTCACTGCTTGAGTACATTACAGGGAAGTGATGTTCCCAGAGGTACGTTTATACACCAGAAATCAATCAATGTTAAGATAATTCTTATTTTAACCAGAGTGTATTAAGTCCTATCTTTGAAATAGTGTTGTTGTACTCGTAGAAGTGGCACAGTTTGTAACTGAACACCTTATTAGTCTGATACACCATAACTGAACTAGTCTTATTGAGCCCATGTAACTGGCACAGTTGGTAAGTACAGACCATTTTGGCATAGATACTCTCAAAGAAATGCATATGTATGTGAAGTGTCAAAAACATTAGTGTCCATACATGTCTTGAAGGGGATGATATCTTTTTGACAGTACTTTAGACATGGCATACTTGTGTTGTGATGAGAACAGATCTTGGCAGTCCTATCTCCTTCATTTACATTGTCGCAGTCAACCACCACGTTAAGGTACCTGAGCAGATGTGAAGGTGTTATGGGACCAAAATATTCTAGTCTAAATTTGCCTTAATGCATACAAACATGCACATGTATGTTATTAAATGAAATTGATGTCTTGTGGGAATACCAAATTAGAAATCTAGAAAGGATTCAAACAATATTTAAGATAAATGAAAAAGTGTTTTGAACAGGGAGTGGGGCGGGATAGGCTTCTAAAATTCGACTGTCCATCAACTTACAGACTGTGCACTGTAATTATAATGCCAACTTTGCATTTCTTTGAATTTATACCACAACTACATATTTATGAACATGTGTATTGTAAATGTACATTGTTATGTGACTATTCCTGGTCTTTAAGCTTTTTACAAATTTATGTGATTAGCTTTATTTCAGAAACAACATGTTGGTTATACAATGTAAATGCTAGATGATGTCTGTCACGGTGTGAATGGGGCATAGTTCACTATACTTGTGTACTGAGTGAGATGTAATGTTTGAACACATATTATGTCAGATCAAATCTGTCGGTGTTTACCATAGTCAGGGCATGTTATTGTGTTGTCAGGGTATGGCTTAGTTTGTATGGAGTCTTTCAAGTCAGTCTAACATTTGAAGTAACTGTGAGGCATATTATTCTACAGCGAAAACAAGTTAACATGTTGAACTGTTAAAGGAGCGAAAGGCAAACGAGGCTTTATGATGAAAAGAAATGTTGGTATGAGGTATGCCGTGTAAAGATAGTGAATGTATAATATAATATATTTTATCATCTATACTACTATGGGTGAAAATATGTGTAGTGAAATGACTGTTGTGTATTATATTATATTATATTATATTCAAATTTATTAAATTGGTTTGTTAAACTAATTAATCCATGCCTTCTTTAGATTGTGTCAGAAATTTTTTATGTTTCTGACACTAAAATGGTTGTTGCATTCTTTTATTTAGTAAGAATATCATATTTCATATGTTTATAGTTTAAATGTGGTCACAAAATACTTCACTGCTGCAGTAATACAACGTTGTCATCCTGTCATGCATGAACATGTGTGTAGTATGACTCACTGTATAAAATAAAATAATAATGTAATTTGAAGTATTTGCTACTCAAACATCTAGAGGTTTCTTTCTATATTTCACATTCATGATGTTGAAAAAAAAAATTGATTTCAATTTAATTGATGCCAAGAGTATTTATTATACATGTACATTTATAATGAAACCAATTAAGGGAAATTGCTGTCAGACTTATAAGCTTACCTTTCCCATCGTGTAACTTTATGAAACTGAAATTGCTGTGAGATTTACCCTTTCCCATCGTGTGACTTTATGAAACCAAGTACATGTAAGGGAAATTGCTGTGTGACTTGCCCTTTCTCATCATGTAACTTTATGTAAATAGAAACCTACTGTTATTTATGTGTGTAATTACTTATTATTCAGTGCTTCTATGCAGTAAAATATAGCTTCTAGAAATAAACAGATTTCCTGGACCACCAAATAATAAGCGCTATTGCAATAACAATTGAACTATTAAAATCTCTTGTAATAATTCAAGTAAAATTACTTTGTTAGCTGTCTGGAACAACTGTAAGATACATGTACGTTGAATTGTTCTTCCCTCATAGTTCTGTTGTGTGAGTGCTGGCTGATACAACATGTTGATGGTGTCGTATCCTACAGACTACTCTGTGGAGAAATTGATTATTTTCTAGTCATGATTAAGTGGCTTTGTATTTTACCGTCTCTTGGCACATAGAATATAATTCTTACACTGACATTGCCTGACATGGTCCAATGGATAAATGAACAATTGTTTGTCACAGAGATGATGTTCATTATATCATGGACAGCAAAAAAGGGAGGCAGGACTATTGTTTTAAAATCTTCAGACTGTTCTTGAAATTTCAACTGAGTAATTTCTTTGTACAAATTACCGTTTTAGCAGCTGACAAGTACTGCCACAGGATAACATAAAGGGTAAAAGTGTTTGTTTGATTCAAGCCATTGCCATATTGATCTGATACAGGTACCCTACAGTAATGGACACCCTTCACATTCTCCCCCCTTCCAACATTTGAACAGATTCACACACAGATAACTAACACATTTGTTATCTGTGATTCACAAGATCTGTTGTGTGAATCTCAGCTATTGTGATTATTCAGTTTCTGGAATGACAAGAAGTGTTCTCCACAGCAGTGTAATGTTATGTTGAGAAAGGGGCTTGACAGCAAGCATCACTTACAGTCTTGTATATATGGTGGATGTACAATGTGTGTGGAGTCAGACCAAGATATTAATAATGGCATGATGACCTAAATCACTACCCCATTTTAAATTTGTAATATAGTAGAAAGTCTGTGTAGATCAAAGTAATAAAGTCTATGTAGATCAAAGTAATACATGGACATGAATAAGTTTTTGATAGAAGTCAAAATTTTATTAACTTAACTTCAAAATTCAATCATAACTTGTACATGTATAATTGTTACGTGTTCATCTAAGTTTACACACCTTCAAAAGTACTAGTACATGGGTTAAATACCAGACAGGTTCAGGGAGAGCCTGCCACTATATGAATTGATGAAAGTTATAAGAGCTGAAAATTAACTTAACAGAAGTCAGTCATAACCATCATGTTTGTATGTGTTTACCCAAATCTAAACATCAGTAAAAGTACATTTCTATATCAGAGACTGACACTTTACAAATTGATGAAAGCTTACGCTGACTGCCAGTCACTGGGTAATGTAACTATTGTGTGATACTACTATTCTCTTCCATGGTGCCTACCTTGGAGTAACACATCAGTGCAAAGTTTCCTTTTCCAAAAATTGTATAACTTGTTTAAATTCAGAAATGTTTTCAAAGTCATCTTATGTTTTTTATATCTGTATAGACTATCAAATATGTACTGGTGGAAAAAACTGATTTTAGTACAGAATGAAGGAAAATCCAGATAGAAAAAGAAGAAAGAACAGAATACATATTAGTAAAGTTGTTTAAATACATCCCCACATCAGTTATATTACTTGTACAAAATATACAACGAGTGAAAAAAACGCTTGTGGTAAGCAGGACTGAGACAAGTTTCATGCAAAGACAAAATTAATGTACTGTAATATTGGTATATTGTATCTTTGGGCCGATGGCCTCTGAATACGGAATAAATAGACCACTTATACACAATTAATGTCAGTAATTTATCAAAGCATAAACACCACAGGAGCCGGGATCCTATAACTCTGTTACTGATAAAAGGGTACATGTTAATAAAGTCGAGTACGATATTACATGATAACTTCCGCAGATATAAACAAACTGATAAATCATTGCCTGAACCTACATCAGAGGCACCCCCCTGTTGTTTTTGTATTGGTTGTATGTTGGTTTTATCTAATTGTTTTCATTGCATGAAGTTTTGCCTTAGCTCACTTCATTCAAGCAAGCACACTGGTGTTTTTTTTGGGTTGTATATGGTTGATAATCCTGAAACATCTGGATAATGTGGTTCATTTCTCATAATGCAGTATTCAATATTACTAGAAGGATACATTTATAACATTTCAACGTCATTAATCTATATGTGTGTGTGTGCATATATGCATACATTTAATACACGCATGCATGCAAATATGCACACACACACACACACACACACACACACACACACACACACACACACACAGAGTGTATGTAATGATATATATGTTATATTCAAAACCCTGATTTGAGATTCATATTAATCAAAAAACATTTCGTCATAACCAAGTCAGGAATGAGATGAAATACTGGTCTGTGACATTCACTTCCATCTGTAGTGAAAGAAAACTGCAATATTTTAATGAGACCATTTTTCTTGAATATACGTATGTAGAACACACACCATATATTCATAATCATATTGTATTGGTCTACAAATTCACTGTATTGTTTTCACATTGTCGTAAATGTATGTATGTTTGTCATCTTTTTATTGTCTTCCGCAACCAACCTTAGAAGGAAAAGAGGATTTACTACACTGTTTTTCATTTTTGTGACAAACAAGATGTCTAGATTTAAACACACATGGTCTTTAATTATGGTTAGTCAAGTACTTGTATGTACAGTCTGTGTTTTGTGCAAACTTTGATGTACATCAGCACACTGCTATCTTGAGCTGATTGAGCTCTGTACTTCATTTTAATACAACCACATGTGAGGATAAAAGAAGTAGATCTGTATTAGACCACCATTTTCCACATGAAGTGTACATGTTTAATACTGTCACGGTAAACTTTATAATTTTGTACATGCATGATTTTTGTCAGCTGTTGAACATTTTGATTGTTATTATAAGCTCACATATTTGAATTGTGTCACTGTGTACTAAAAGGTGTCGGTGAGGTGTAAATATACCTGGTCAGCATGTAAAGGAAAACTTGTGCATTTGGGATATAATAGATACCCACAGGGACTTCAAGTTCTCCATTCCTAATATATTGTTTGTTTTAAATAAAGTAAAAACTCATTACTTATTTGATTTCAGTGTTCTTACCATTGGAAATATATATAACAAAAAGATTCTACATGTATTGCTATATAATTATGCACCGTTGATCTTTTCATGATCAGACAGATGAATACATTACTTTGAACAACATTGAGATTTCATCAAAGAGAATCCTAGACGGTTGTAACTTGTATTGCGAGTTAGCCATGGATCCAGCCAGCAGATGTTGTTTTTTTTCTGTATGACACGTTTACCTTTGCATTTAAAATGAAAGTTATACGAAAATCTTGAAGCCCATAATTTAAGTACTGAAGTAGAAATAGTTGAATGTAAATTTCAAATGTTTGTGTTTGTGTGTTAAAGATGTAGATATATTTTTAGATTTTACTATATTTAGATCTATTTAAGTGTGGCTAATTCTTAGCAAGGATACTCGCATTAAGAGTTCCTAACATTTGTGGATCCCCATTTAAGAATTGCAGTTCTTTTCATCAATTTAAGCTTCATAGGAACAAACTAAACATTCCTTCACACTTTTGATTTGTGAATTATTTGAGGCAGGATTCGTAGATAGTATCTTGATGTACTGAAGACCAATCTTACCGCATTGCCAAATCTGATAGTTGAGAATGAAACATTTCACTTTAATTTCCAATACAGTGCTCTGAGCTTTTAGGGTAGTAGTAGCTACACCACCATAGTTCAGTGGTCAGAGTTTTTCATGAATTCTCTGTAAAGCCAAAATACTTGTTTGTAACAACATGGTTTTCATACAAAACTTCGAAAAGGAGAGTTTGATCATCCCAAATGTCAATCATCATTTCAGTGTGCTTATAAAAGTATTTGCCAGGAAATCCAATCTCTTTAATGCAAGTGATCGGATATGGCTGAAAGACTGGATTATGGCTAGATTTCAAATTTAATAAAGACTTTATCAGTCATGTTTTGAAAAAAGAAAAGCATATAACTGATGATTTTTGCAAGTGTCTAAAATATTCATACTTTCTGCCAAAGATTACGTTACTTTACTGTTTAAGTCTTCATTCCAGTATATGTATATATTACATGAGGTGATATACCAAAGTGCCCTGTTAGTCATATAAAAGCAAACTTACAATAAGCACTACCCTAAACTATGGTCTATATTTGATATGCATTTCAGTTTGATGCTGAAAATATTGTCTTCTTTAGATTGCGACTGTGGAGTCATAACTTATTTTTACTCTGAAGAAAATAAAATTCTCTGAGAATAATACTTTGAATATTTTGAATGTGTCGTTTGTTAACATGGTATGTATAGGCATTGTGAGGTGTGTGTATGCGCGTGTGCGTCACTCCTAGATAGGTACTCTACCAACATAGTTTGGACTGTGATTAACATCCCAGCCCTACCACATTATCCCCTTTCAATTTTGCCTGAGGTAATATAAGACTGTTTCTCAAAGTGTCCTGTTAAATCCACTGAATCCACACTCTAACTATTAACCATCACTCCTGTGAGACCCACTGACCGCTCCTCACACCATAACTAACTATTGATTCACTGCATGGTTGTCAATAGTGACTTGACTGATGTGTTCTGATACAATGGTGGCAGTGGTTGGATCTGGCATTGTGGTATATATGTCATCGGTGGCAGCAGTGGGATTTCAAAATGACAAAATAATACTAAGTTTTAATAATAGATGATCAAATGAGTCAAAGTATAATGTGACCCTTCTCTAATTCCGTTTTCTAAAATGTGGCCATCCAACGAAAACCGTTTGGTAAAATGTGGTACCCCTAATTCCCCCGGCCCCCACCACAGATCAGTCAACACCTGGAACAAACTTCCATTGATACTACATGACCCATCCACACATTTGAAAAAAGATTTGACACTCATTGGGCTATCAGGGGACATGCTAGAAATGGCCCCAACATTCGCTTTATTACTATTATTATCATTATTATTATTATTACTGAAGATTCCAATTATCCAATATGTATCTTAGTGCACACTCTGATATCCAAAGTCATACTCATAGATAACCAACATCTCCTCCCCAATCTTTGAAGATATGCGTCAAGTTTACCAAACCATTGCTAAATTTACTGCTATTGTGCATAATGACAGAAACATTGTTCATGATTGATAGACATATGATCATATCCGTTTCGTATTCCCTCTATCTCTGCCACTGGGTTGATATTGGCATTGGTATACTGGTAAACCCCCGGGTAAACCATTTTTACGAAAGTAACTTAGTTCCATTCTGACAGTTACGCCCTCCTGGGACCTTTGACGTCAGATCTGAATATCTGGATTGTACTGATGTCGTCTCTTCCCAATGAGTGTCAAAATCTTTTTTTTTTCAAATGTGTGGATGGTTCACGTGGTATCACTGCTCGGTGGAAGTTTGTTCCAGGTGTTGACTGATCTAATGATGAAGAAGTATTTTCTGATTTCCACTTTGGAATGTTCTTTGAAGGTTTTGTATTGATGTCCCCTCGTGTCATTGGCGTTGAAACCTATTAAGTCTGTGACCTGTGTGTCGTAATTTTCCGAAGACTATCTTGTAAATTTCTAGCACGTCCCTCCATAGGCTACGGCATGTCAGTGTTGTTTCTGTAGTCTCCCTGGATATGACGGTTCGTTAAAACCTGGTATAAAATGGGGTGACTCGACCTTGAACTCCCGTTATAGCTACTATGACGTCATTGTGATGGTGTGGTGACCAAACTTTTTGGTTTGCATATACTGTTATATTGGTGTATTCATAAGACATCATAACTTACTCCAACATTTATTACCTGTAATAATTGGAAGAACGAGATCAATAGTGATTAGTGATATATGACGGATTCATAACTTTCATTCTACTCAAACATTGTCAATGATTACTGCCCCCAACGACATTGATGGGGTCGTACTTTGTTTTTCATCGGCCGCCTCTCTCTCGTTTGGTGGTTATCCATGTTACTGATCATTTCGAAATGTGTGCATCAACTGGAATGGCGATTCCTTTATAAATACATGGCCACCAAGTTTGAGAAATACTTTCCACTGTCACTGGAAATGCACCACCTTAGGGTGTGAAGTTATCATACTAATGTAAGGACATATTGGCAATGTTCATAACAAAATATAAGTGAGCTCATGAAAGTAGGTCCTCAAGTAGCAAAAATAAGTAAACAAATGGGTAAATGATTTCAAGTAATTAACCTGTGAAATAAGAATTACTGTAAATCGTGTTTGTCCAAATCACCCATCCCCTCTGAAATCAAACGTTTTTACCCATAAATTAAAGCATTATATTGACCACAGGGACAAGCAATTAGACCCACGAGACTTGATTATAATCACAGTTCGACATCACACTATCGATATCCATGTTTACTATTAAAACTAAGCATGTCGTAAACGTTAAACCTTACATTTCAGAAGCATTTGATTTAGCCCTGAAGGATGAACATCAAAGTGCCAGAACTGACAATGTTGACCCATTTATTACTATAAGTGCACCTATCGTTGGAGTATTTCTAAGTGTGATCTGTTAAATTTGAAGAGAATCAATGATCGCTCGTCAAATTCTAGGTTTACAGATTGCTAACGAAATAACGGTGAATATTTAATTATACATCCAGCTTTATAGATACATACCTGGAATGAAAGATTTCTCAGGCTTATCAAAATGAAAACTTCCCCACTAGATAAAAGATCTGTATTTCAATGTTATGGCATTATTCTAGCTTACATTCCTCTAACGACCTTGGTGAGTTTTTGCATTCATTTTTAATTTCGTTCTTTTACTTTGTATCTTAGAGATTGCTTGTCGACTTGAAATGTATAGACTATGCCTACAACTTCTATGTATGCGTGTCATATACTGTCAGGCCCGGCAAACATAGCACCTGCGGGCTCCGTGTGGGTAATTGTCCCCGATTTTTCGAGTCATTACTCCAGGAGTCCCCCCCCCCATATGGTTACTTGCAGTCTTGCACTCGTGTGCTCACGACGTAACTAAAATGTTCAATCGCCACTTTTTTGTTATAATGTACTAATGTACTTTCACTTGAACCATTGCAAATCTTCTTAAACTTTGGAGAACCTATAAGATATAAGTTGAATAATTTAAAGAAGTATCGTTAACACATATGTCCTCTCGTCAATTACTCCCCCCCCCCCCCCGCCGAGAAGTTACATTGTAATTTTTGGGCATGTCCACCTTGGAATCCACAACAGTATTGAAGAATAGAGTAAAATGACTTTGATGGGAAATATAAAGAAAGACAGAACGGTAAATCATCCATGATGTCCTGCCTTCCATTTCACAGAATCATAGGAAATGAATGAAATTATTGATTAATTCTCCTTGGTTCCAACCAAGTACCATTCGTTCCCTTTACCACCTGAATTGACTTTGTAAATAGTTTGCAAATGGCTTTAGGTTTGTTTGGTATACTACTCGAAGACTGCCTTAAAACGATGTCTACGAAATGTATATCCAAAATTCTATTTATTGACGTTTTATGGTGTACATTTGATACAGTAGAAGTAGGCACGACTAATACTCAACGCTTCACGCTATCTTCTTCTTGACATCATACACATGCCGCAAATGTTGGAACGTCTCAAACGTATCATTAGCTCGTGTTTAGGGTTAACTTGTATTGCTATATAAATCTAACCTCTAGGAGAAAGTTATCAAAGCATACCAATGCGTCTCTTGTCAAACTGAAGGAGATCACAAGCCAGAACATATGCTGAAAGGTGATCATATGGAGGAACCTCATAGACATTACGTCATTGAGTAATAAATAGGTCAATTCAGAAATACACAAATGGATCATACTGCACTGACAGTGTGTACAGTGTCCGTTTTCACCAATGATTGACAGGAATGCTGTAGCACCCTTAAGTATGTTCATGCATGATGGAGAGAGAGAGAGAGAGAGAGAGAGAGAGAGAGAGAGAGAGAGAGAGAGAGAGAGAGAGAGAGAGAGAGAGAGAGAGAGAGAGAGAGACAGAGAGAGACAGAGAGAGACAGAGAGAGAGAGAGAAAGGGGGGGGGGAGGGAGAGAGAATTTACAGAGAGGATGAACGAGAGATTTAAGTAAACAGTAAAAGCATACTCCCAATGTACATGTACCTTCCAAGAGCATTGGTAGCTTGTCTAATTATTGGAAAACGAGTAGCATCACAGGTAAGCCTTACTTTGTTTTTCCAACAAATAAACAAGTCAACAGCAAAACATAACATCAACAAACAAACAAACAAACACACACACACACACACACACACCCTAAATAATACAGTATACCATATGTAAAACATACAGGTATCAACGTCTCCGTTTCTATGCAATGTTTATTCAAAGAAATTCTGCCTATCCCAAATTGAATGTATATACTGACATGCGTTAACATGATGTAATGTGATGCAATACCAAGAAACAGAGATACTTACATACCTGTAAGATTTTTCAATCGAAATCTGCGTTTTCTGTAGTACAACGACGGCCCCCCCACATATTTCAAAATATAGCAAAAATGACACAATGTACTGTTTCACCATGATGTCACCATCACTCACGGAGGAAGTGATAACATGCAATATACCACTAGTGACATGTAAAGTTATTCGAGATCACGATTGAAACACCTCTAGGTTTCCATTTCTACAGTTTGGGCAACATTCTCCACAAAGGGATTGTGTTCCACCCCCAGAAAAATGGATTTGGTTCTTGTATATATGATAGTGAATCTAAGCACCCTCCCGAAACAAAAACAACAGCAACAAAAAACAAACAAAACACAAACACAAACACAAACACAAACACAAACACAAACACAAACACAAACACAAACACAAAAACAATAAATATCAAAACATTGCACCCCTGGTGGTATTTGAGTCCTTGCGGCTTACTTCTTAACACGTACGTACAAACCCCCCATCTCTAATACACGTACCAGCACGTACTAAACATTAACAACAGCGCATGTCAGCATCCTTGCCCTTTTATTCGTATTAATCGAACTAAAGTGAATTGTTAATAACATATTTTGTGTGTGGATTTCATTTCCTGGTGATGTGTACATTAGGACAATTAGGGTCGTTAGTTGAATTGAGGTGGAAAGATTGGTGTTGAAATGACGACATTCAAATGAGATATTACTGTGAACTAGCAGGGGTGCAAACCTGGTGTAATCACCTGATATACCAAACTGAGAATGACATTTACGTTGACGGATCATCCCTAGTAATATTGTATTGTATTTTGGAATCATCATAAACCCTACTTTTGACATTTCAATGTATCCTTCTAAGAAGACGCCTTTACAGAGAAGACATCAGCAAAGATATGAAGAGGATTTGGTACATAGGTGATGTGTGGAGTCATGATGGACGAATGGTTAGAGTGACCGGCTTGGAATCTGCATGCAGGTTCAAGCCCCATCGCTGCCGCTTGTTTCTGAGTGGCTAAAGTCCTCGGGCATTAGATAATTTCATACTACCCCCCCCCCCTAAACACACCTACCCACCCACCCATCCACCATCTAACCTACCTACCTACCTACCTACCTACCTACCTACCTACCTACATGCATGCTTACCTACCTACCCACCCACCCAAATACCTACCTACCTACCTATCTACATACATACATACATACATACATACATACATACATGCATACATACATCACAGGAAATGAATGGAATTGTTGATTAATTCTCCTTGGTTCCAACCAAGGGTCATTCGTTCCCTTTACCACCTGAATTGTCTCCAAAGACTTTGTAAATAGTTTGCAAATGGCTTTAGATTTGCTTGGTGTACTACTCGAAGACTGCCTTAAAACGATGTCTACGAAATGTATATCCAAAATTCTATTTATTGACGTTTTATGGTGTACATTTGATACAGTACGTAGAAGTAGGCATGACTAATACTCAACGCTTCACGCTATCTTCTTCTTGACATCATACACATGCCGCAAATGTTGGAACGTCTCAAACGTATCATTAGCTCGTGTTTAGGGTTAACTTGTATTGCTATATAAATCTAACCTCTAGGAGAAAGTTATCAAAGCATACCAATGCGTCTCTTGTCAAACTGAAGGAGATCACAAGCCAGAACATATGCTGAAAGGTGATCATATGGAGGAACCTCATAGACATTACGTCATTGAGTAATAAATAGGTCAATTCAGAAATACACAAATGGATCATACTGCACTGACAGTGTGTACAGTGTCCGTTTTCACCAATGAATGACAGGAATGCTGTAGCACGCTTAAGTATGTTCATGATGGAGAGAGAGAGAGAGAGAGAGAGAGAGAGAGAGAGAGAGAGAGAGAGAGAGAGAGAGAGAGAGAGAGAGAGAGAGAGAGAGAGAGAGAGAGAGAGAGAGAGAGAATTAACAGAGAGGATGAACGAGAGATTTAAGTAAACAGTAAAAGCATACTCCCAATATACCTTCCAAGAGCAATGGTAGCTTGTCTAATTATTGGAAAACTCGTAGCATCACAGGTAAGCCTTACTTTGTTTTTCCAACAAATAAACAAGTCAACAGCAAAACATAACATCAACAAACAAACACACACACACACACACACACACCCTAAATAATACAGTATACCATATGTAAAACATACAGGTATCAACGTCTCCGTTTCTATGCAATGTTTATTCAAAGAAATTCTGCCTATCCCAAATTGAATGTATATACTGACATGCGTTAACATGATGTAATGTGATGCAATACCAAGAAACAGAGATACTTACATACCTGTAAGATTTTTCAATCGAAATCGGCGTTTTCTGTAGTACAACGACCCCCCCACATATTTCAAAATATAGCAAAAATGACAATGTACTGTTTCACCATGATGTCGCCATCACTCACGGAGGAAGTGATAACATGCAATATACCACTAGTGACATGTAAAGTTATTCGAGATCACGATTGAAACACCTCTAGGTTTCCATTTCTACAGTTTGGGCAACATTCTCCACAAAGGGATTGTGTTCCACCCCCAGAAAAATGGATTTGGTTCTTGTATATATGATAGTGAATCTAAGCACCCTCCCGAAACAAAAAACAACAGCAACAAAAAACAAACAAAACACAAACACAAACACAAACACAAACACAAACACAAACACAAACACAAACACAAAAACAAAAACAATAAATATCAAAACATTGCACCCCTGGTGGTATTTGAGTCCTTGCGGCTTACTTCTTAACACGTACAAACCCCCCATCTCTAATGCACGTACCAGCACGTACTAAACATTAACAACAGCGCATGACAGCATCCTTACCCTTTTATTCGTATTAATCGAACTAAAGTGAATTGTTAATAACATATTTTGTGTGTGGATTTCATTTCCTGGTGATGTGTACATTAGGACAAGGACAATTAGGGTCGTTAGTTGAATTGAGGTGGAAAGATTGGTATTGAAATGACGACATTCAAATGAGATATTACTGTGAACTAGCAGGGGTGCAAACCTGGTGTAATCACCTGATATACCAAACTGAGAATGACATTTATGTTGACGGATCATCCCTAGTAATATTGTATTGTATTTTGGAATCATCATAAACCCTACTTTTGACATTTCAATGTATCCTTCTAAGAAGACGCCTTTACAGAGAAGACATCAGCAAAGATATGAAGAGGATTTGGTACATAGGTGATGTGTGGAGTCATGATGGACGAATGGTTAGAGTGACCGGCTTGGAATCTGCAGGCAGGTTCAAGCCCCATCGCTGCCGCTTGTTTCTGAGTGGCTAAAGTCCTCGGGCATTATATAATTTCATACTATCCCTCCCTCCCTAAACACACCTACCCACCCATCCACCATCTAACCTACCTAGCTACCCACCTTCATACATACATACATACATGCATGCTTACCTACCTACCTACCTACCTACATACATACGTACGTACAAGACCCGACCTAATTCAGCCAAGAGTAATGAAAACCTATATGAATCCAAGTTAGGCCTTAATACCATCTAATCAGATTAATTCTGAAGGAGGGAGAGAAGGTTTATTAATAAAACGATTATCTTTGTAAGATCAATGATATTTCTTACGTGGGAAAGAGACGGATTACCGTAAATCAAATCAATCTGGTATCACTCTAAACCATAATTCAACGATATTTGTTACGTTGTGTGCACGCAGCATCTAGTGCATAGTAAATTACATTACTCGTATATTGTAGTCAACGTGACAACGGAATGAAATTTACCATGAAAGTCAATCGTCTAGGTGTCATCACGTGATGTTGGCAAAGTGTGTTCCGCAGATATCGCAAAGAGGCCAGGCAGTTTTTACAATGATGAATTGATGTAATTGTATAATTTGACAGTAATTACATTAGGACAAGATAAATATCTTAACTGAAAAATCGTTATCATTTTTACATAAAATCCCTTTTAGCACGTTGTAATTTATGCATTCACCTACAACAATGCTTGTTTCTTTTTTTCTTGCCGTTACTTAAGTGGAAAGCACGTGTTGAAAACCTCCATGTTGAATGTCCCCAACATTCTGGTACATGCGCTTACTCTATTATTACAGCACTCTCTGGGTGGTACAGATTGGTACATGTAACAGGGCGCGAAAACACTTTGGTTAATTATTTTGAAAGGTACTATAATATATACTTGCAAGGAACTTAATATAGTTAAGATACCGACACAGGTCTGTCCATGTGTATTAGGAATTAGGTTAATGAACTAATAATAGAAATTGAATGAATTCGTTTAAAACTGAACCAATCTGAATAGAGACGAGGTCTGAGCCAGAAGTATACATCAAAGTAGGCAAGACTGAAGAAAGTCATGTAGACGTTGTTTAATATAATAAATAAATTCTATGATTCTAGTGCTCGACCTTGTTAACACTAGAAATCTTAAATTCATCTTAACGATCTCAAGCATAGATGTTGTCCCTTCCAAGATCTATGTTTCAAGCAACTGCCTTCGAATACGTTTCGTCTTCGATCCATATATGGATCAAATGGAGGTCGATTATACAACATCCCCATTTTGCCCACCAGGGGTAATCACTGTCGTATACGACGAGTTTTCTTTAACTACATTCATTGATGACTTCTCTAGGCTAAATACGATTTAGAGATGAGCTGTCCTATTCTTTGGAGCCAATCTACTGAGCATGATCAGTGTCATTTGCCATTCACAATGCAGGTTTGCTGTTCCTAGTTAAATATATTATTACTAGCTTTGTGTAGTATATGTCTGTGATGTACACACGCCGTATATTGACATTCTGAAGAAAATGGTAAATCTATATTTACCCCCCTCCCCGCCAAAAGTACCCTTCCTAGTTACCATCATTACCATGTCTCTATGTGAAGGTGATGATGGAGGGGGTTATACGTATTTGGCAGTACCTTGCACTTTGTTATCTTTATCTGTTTGTAATACGTGTATCGAGATTGCGAGAGCCTTGGTGGACATTCCACCCACACGGAAAGAAAGGTCTTAATACTGCTTGAAATTGTACCTTCGTTGATAACTCGTGATTAGTGGATTGATGTCACTATAGTTTTCTACTGGACATTTGATTGGTTTACACTATGTCTATGCAGATATCACTATACTGTAGTCGTCAACAATTAACTGTTGTATATATTTATCCCACAGGTGAACTTAGCTCACTTGTAAACGATATATATATATATATATATATATATATATATATATATATATATATATATATATATATATATATATATATATATATATATATATAATTGTTTTGCTTTATTTCAAATGCTAAGGCCTCAGCCCATCGCACAAAGAATTTTACATTGCAGTAGAGAAGGAAAAGAACAGGGAAGTGAATATCATTCTAGTAATAATTAACTGAAAAACAAGGCAGGGGAGAACATATACAGTACATCTATGTTTGCTGAACAAAACTAAGTCCAAGTGTTAAAGCTTTATGAACAAAAACTGATAGTTTTTACTGAACTACTTCATTCTTACATGCCAGTAAGGAAATACATTAAACTTTCTTGGTGTGAACTCTAAATCTTTGAGGGAAAAAATCTAGTTAATGGTCGTTACATAAAGGGCAAAGCAGTATAAAATAACACTCGTCCTCAACAACTGTAAAACCTTGTCTAGTATTCAACAGGAATAGGTGGACTACAATGACGTCCGATTTCAATGGCTGAATTGTGACGAACAACGGAGCTTAGCACGACCAAATTTAAATTTTAAGTTTTTAAAACACGAAATTCACATTCAAGCATTGACTTAAAATTTACATAACTGCGCATGCACCGAGTCATGACGTGAGGCTGACCATTCTTGTGTGTAATAATCTTGTAGTCTTTCACAATAGAAATTTAAACAGGTTTTTGAGTTCTCCACCTGATGTTCAATCCAAACAATCCCGAAACTATATCTGAATAGTAATTCTCTTATATTTGTTGCCCATGTGATCCTACCAGCAGAGTCTAGATATTTTAACATTTCGTAACACGCCTTTGGGTATCGAGAATTGCTCATTTGTACAAATTTCAGCCAATATATATAAGGAGCGTTGTGACCGTATTGAACAGAAAGACAGTCAACAGACTAGTAGAAGGAAGCACGATAATTCAACAGGCAACAGCAACAAGAACCACACTCACACCTTGATATGTCTCCAGTATACTAATTACTGTGATGCATGCCAAAATGTTACGCAAAACGCTCTTAGTCAAGTAAAATCCAGTAACTATCGAACATTTACATCAGATCAGAACATTGATTGGGTCAAAGAAAGGGCAAATAAGGAGATAAGGTCAGCACAGGAAGATGATAATAACACCTTAAGGTGTTACAGAAGATGATACTGATGAAAGAAACATCTTTATGTATGCAGACCAAGTTGACTAGAAGTGTCAGTGGAAAGTGGTACTTTTGTTGGCTCTAACTGGATAGACTAAAATTGTTAATGGACTGTTGTGTCGTCAGTGGGAATCAGCAACTGGAGATCATCTATCCTGGCAACGGTATTTTTGGGCAAGATATCGACATGATATTGTACGATGGTGTAAATCACGTAGCCTATGTGCTAGGAGGTGGGGATGTAGAGCTGCTATGGAAACCAATAATGTCGGTGAACCCATGGAAAGAATGTACTTGGACATTTACCAGTGACTGATGATGGTAACAAGTACATCATGATTGGTACTGACTACTTTTCTAAGTTGACTGACGGTTATGCCATATTATATAGCTGACCAAGAGGCTGTCATAGTTGCTGCCAAGCTTGGTTGAGCGGGTGGAAGGCGTGTGATATAAAACTTCGTACAGCTATCTGAGACACTTTAAACATATGACCGCGAAAAAGGGTTTGTTTGATGATGGTAGTATACAGCTCGACGAAAACTCCCCAAACTATTGTACATTATTTGTGTACAGTGCTAACCGTCTTATATGTGACTTGTTGACAAAGTTTTAACATGACAAATCATGATGACCACTTGAAGAGTTTGTGTGATAGCTGCGTTGATATATAAGTGACATTTATTGTTACAATATGTGCATGTCGGATATAAATGATTTTATTTCGTGGATACAGTTGATGGAATGAGGTGATCGTATATCAGGTCAAAATACGTGGTGCAATATTCCACATATTACCTCAATGAATGCCAAATATGATGAGACATTACAGCTGTGAGGGCTTTGGTGTACACTGTTATCAATATAGTGTCTGTATATACTAGTATATGGAAACTCATTAACGAAAGTGTTCATGACATTTACGTTCTTTGCATGACTGCATATATCGGCTGAACTATTTACATTTTATCCAATACTTCATCACAACGTGACATGTAGAATACTTTTTTTTTCATTCTAAAACTTACAAAAAGAACGTCCATGTCGCGTGTGCTTTGGAAAATGACAGACTGATGGATATATTGGATTAGTAGTCAACAGTATACATTACACTCATTCACTTAAACCCTTCTCAACAAGTAGATCCATGTAAATCACTACGACAATTGCAATCTCAACGATTATGTTACATGTTATGAGTCTTTGTCATTACGATCTCTCGCTGTTAACGTGATAGTTTCACTTACCAAACAATCGGGAGCGCGCATCATACATAAACTAGGGACTCCTGCTAATGCGGAAGAGGTAATGACACTGTACAAAAGCTAATGCAGTACATATGCATTGAAATCCGAAACATTAAACAGCCATTATTACATATGGTATGAAAATATGTATTCTCTTGAGGATGTTGTCATTTCATGTCTATATGTCTATATCTAGAAGTCATTTCTTTTATCATTTCTCATTTCATTCATTCAGTTTTATTATATTTATATAAAGGAATACCGTTAGTTTCTCTCGAGAAAACAAAACTTTTACACTTACAAGTCTTAGTACAAACTACTTATCAATGCTGATGCGAGTTGTTCACAATTTACAAATTCTGCAGTTGTCAAAACACAATCCAAGTGACCAAGTCACTCACGCATTGGTTCAGTTGGATACTGCTGAGTTTAGGCATGCTAAGGCCAGTTCAAATGTCAGAACCGATTTGAACTTTGTAATCATAGGCTTACCACCTCAAGGCCAACACAAGATGTTAACAATTCCGGAGTGAGAAAGGGTGAGCATAGAATCAGGAATGTGGGTACAGTTTGACGATGGAGTTGTACAGTATATGGGCTTTAACATTGATTTGTTACGTATCAACGAATGTTCAAGCAATGCCTTCACAATGCAATGCCTGACTGTTGATGAACATTTCCCCTCCACTTGAGAGGACTGAGTTATTCTCCATCCGCTTATAACCAAAACTGCCTTCGGACTAAACTTGTATTTTTCTCCATTCAAACGATCCCAAAATATACCTTCCATCCGTAAAATTGCTGGTTCGGTCACATCACCTGTGCAATACATTGCTGTTGGAGTTATGTTCATGGTAGTGGCATGAAATTAAATACCCGAAGCATCAGGATAAGAATTATGACTTCTTTTCACTATCCCTTTTTTATTTGGACAATTCTATCGTTATCACCTGGTCCGTTGATGCATAAGGAAATGGTCCAAACACTTCTAGTTCATGCTTCCCTCCATACTCATCGATAACGAATATTTGAATGCAGGTGTACAACTGAATCCTAACGGTCGCGGTAGAACCATTCACCTTTCCATTAGCGATTTCCTTTTTTCAACACAGTCTAGTCATATTCACATATCTAAATTTAACGGCATAGCTCTTTGTGGATAACAATTTATTGTGTTGCCTAGACATGTAAAAGTCGCTAATATTGGAAAGTCTATTTCATTATTAAACTAAAGGTACTAAAACGTTTATCTCCTAAGTTATTTATCGTTGTAGAAATACCCACGACACCGGCTTATCTGAAAATGGTTAATCTTCTCATCAATTTCATTTATGGCATTCTCATTCTCACTGATTAAAATCTGATGACGACAGAAGAGACGGCCATAAAATCCTCTCGTCAAGTTAGCGGGTTAAACGAATTGCATTGCAAAATCGAAACTCAGTCTGATAGGACATTTTCTCGTTTGTAATTTACAGCAGAGAAACGTTCTACTAAGATTACGTGTAAGTAAGATTATTTCTTTCAATATAGGGACTCACAAACTCTACACACAAGATAGATGTTATTATTGCTTGAGTTGTAAGAATGGCAATAATATAATAAGTTCGAGATCTATCTAATACTTTCGTATAGGGAGAGAAATGGGCCCCATTATTTCGTAACCTTAATAGGCACATACACGGGTTTCATGATCGATCGTGATTCCATCATGATATACACTAGGAAGGACAGCAATCTCGGATACATAGTTTTTGAAAGTAATAGTCGAGTTCCAATATGCACAGAGTGATTGCGCACATGGATCAGTTATACTCGGTTGGCCAGATGGATGATCAATTGGTATTTATTTTGTATTTTTAATTTACAAGACAATCTTATTGTATCAACATGCACAAATCTGTGTTTGTATTTCAATAAATTGCAAAAACCTAACATTTCTGTAAAATGTTTGCTACTGTACGTATAATAACAAAACTTTAAACATTCATCCAAGTAGAAAAACAGTAGAGTTGTCTTATTGTACACATCAAAAGATGCGTCAGTTCCAGGCGACAAAACAAACACTCCAGTCGAAACCACACCAACTTGTGTCTGCATCAACTCTCATTGACGGAACCATTGGTGTCTTCTGTTTTAGAGTAAATTGTTGCAGAAAACAACCAAATGCTAAGCTCTTATGATCACAATTGAGGTGTTCGAAACATACTGAATCCTGGTCATAAGAGCTTAGCATTTGGGGATTTTCTGCAACAATTTACTCTAAAACAGCACACATCAAAGGGCCGTCAACACGGATTGACAGTTCGAGTAGTCTACACGACGGGTGTTTTCGTTGACCAACACCCCGTACAATTCTGACTCTCCGACGCCCCAGCGATGGCAGTCGCTCGATCATGGATGGGTGGGTACCCCGGCTTGTTAGCGAAATTTCATATGTACCCCTTTTCCAGTTAATATTTCAATGAAAAAGAACCCTCCTTTTTTGTATACTGAATCTGGAAGAAAATCACTTCAAAAACCCCTTTTTTCCGAAATCCGGGAGGTTTTACCTTCAACTAGCTCTGGATTTCTACACTACGGGGTTTTGACACGTCGTGTCGAAACCCCGTAGCGTATAAATCCAGAGCTATACCTTCAACGACACCTAATCCATACACTGCACACGGTCCTGGGGGGGGGAGAGAGAGAGAGAGAGAGAGAGAGAGAGAGAGAGAGAGAGAGAGAGAGAGAGAGAGAGAGAGAGAGAGAGAGAGAGAGAGAGAGAGAGAGAGAGAGAGAGAGAGAGAAGAAATGGGGCATCGTACCCATATTCTCCGGAGGGTGATCTGAAACAGTACGCCCTTTTTATGATTCCACGGACCTAGATGGCCGACGAGATGCGAAACATCCATTGGACCCCGACTAAGAAAACAGGTCGTAAATTGTGATATTGCGATTCTGAAGAGTCACTTTTACGGTAGGCATGCTCGCAGACGGTGTACGCGTTTCCGAAGGGACGACTTACTCCGTATGCAAGCAGGACTACTATCACGGCAGAGTACCATCTAATTTGGATGAAGAATCATTGAAGTTTGAGCGTATCATACACCACATCTTAAAATTTGATGTAGACACTGGACGTACGTACTATGGCGTAGAATGTCTGCCAATATTCGAAAATGCAATACTGTAATGACTATATGCAATACTGCAATGATTATTCAGGTTGGAGTGCAGGCACTGTATTGGATGTAGAAAACATACCGTACAAATATAGCACGGAAATTATCACTTAAAGTAATATATTATGCTTGTGTTATGTCTCTATGAATGAATGTCGTGACTATTCTGGACAGCAAATGTTATAAGGAGCGATGGCGTTTACGATTAGTGTCAACAAAGATATAGACTACATAGCTTGATTAATTTCTATTGTTAAATCGGACGAGTGGTCCCCCAGATGATTGATAGGCCCCTGCTTAAGAGCAGATTTTACGGATTGGCATGTAAAATGACCTAAAAAGCCAAGGATAAATAGGTTATCCTTGGCTTTAGGATACATCACACTAGTTAGCATTTTAGGTGACATTATTAGCCTCTACACTGTCGTAAGTATTAGGCCTGAGGCAACCCGAGTTCAAATAGGAACCCATAATGTCAACAGGCATACGTAAACAGATAAACTTTTCATCGGGTTGTGATAAGCATTGGGGTCAAAATGGTAAGATGACTCTATAATTGGTACATTATTTTCTGCGACAACATCAATCACACCAACAGTAGCATTATTGGCTATATGAAGAGAGTGGTCATGCATGCTAAAGTATGTAATGCAAACATAAGCAGTGGGTTGCAATGATGACAATCGTAGTTCCAAATTCTTAAAAGTCCCTGCTGCCAAAGTGCTGATGTTTTTTTCCTTAATATACATTGAAAAGTTATTACTTAAAGTGTGTTCTCTATTATCCGCTTGGCTATTTTTCCTAATTTTGGCCCCAATTTCATCATATTCATTGCTCAGTATTCCGACTGATTTAAAGAAAAAAAAGAAAATTGCTGTCGTGAGTGATCGCTGTGATATTAGCAATTGCTTCACTCAGCATTTATAGTGGCCAAAGGTATATTAAATACGGCTCCCTTCTAGCAATTCCTTCAGCGGGATGACTCAATGTAATGGAACCGGAAATGAGATAGCTTTTAAGCACAACTGAACTGATAAGGTTCAGTAGTGCTATAGGCATCGCAAAGTGTCTGTCTGTGTGTGTATGTGTGTGTGTGTAAACAACTTAAAGTCAAAAACTACTGGACTGATTGCCATGATATTTTACGGGTATATTACCTTGGGGTGTCTAGTTGGGAAATTGTTCAGATCAAAATCAAGATCAAAATGTGTGATTTGGGTCAAGAAATGTAAGTTTTAGTAAAAAAACTTAAACTAAAAACTACAGGGCAGATTGGTCTGAAATTTGACAGGAACGCTCTTATAGATGTGTTGACTGGGAATTGTTTATGACATGTCAGATGGTCCCATCAGGGATGTGCAAATTAGAAATAAAAGTGTGCCATTTTGGTCAAAAATATGTAATTCCAAAAGTACTTGGCTTATTTGGCTGACATTTCACAGGGATGTTTCTGGGGATGTACAGATCAAGTGATACAGATTACTGATGATCCCATTAGCGATATACAAATTAATGATTGTTTGGTGAAATGGCTGTTAGGAATATTTAGGCTGATAGGAGGGTACAGAAATTAAACGATTTAAGGTTTTATGGGGTACTCAACATCATGTAACAAGTGTATATGAATATATGTAAACACCGTTAGCAACAAGACCACGCCAATAGGAACAGGTAAACAATGACGTATAATGCCAAAATAACACTGATGGAGGGATGAATGAACATGGCAAAATTGTATGTAGATATGCCTAACAACAAGACCACACCCATAGCAACATCAATTGATGATGTATATTGCAGATATAACACCTTGGATGGGGAGGCATGTGAATAAATATTCAAAAAATGTATGTAAATATGTCTAGCAACAAGAGCAAGTTATTATTACGGAAAATTAAAGTGCATTGTCAACAGTTGTGCTACAACGCCATTGGCGCTTTTATTTACAACGGAAGTAATTTCTTTTACCATTGGAGTAGTTTTTATTTCATGTGAGTACTTATTTCACCATGGGAGTTTTATAGTTTTATCATGGGAGCATTTTTTTTCATCATGGGAGTAGTTTTTATTTCATGGGAGTATTTGTTTTTACCATGGGAGTAGTTTTTTACCATGGGAGTACTTTTTTTAAGTAAAACTAAAAACGAAAACCGACTTCCATTGTAAAAAATACTCCCATGAAATAAAAACAACTCCCATGGTAAAAACTAAAAAAACTACTCCCATGTTAAAAAAACTACTCTCATGAAATGAAAATTAATCCCATGGTAATAAAATGTATGTGTGCCACAGAATAATACAAAGTATCATCCACTTGCCTTGTAGTTAAACACTCTGTACACTGCTTTCAATAGTTGAGTTAAGTTATTCTGCAATGTATGTGTATACATGTAAACCATATCTTTATTTGGCAGCCGGATATAATGCCTTTACAGCCATCCAATTCTCAGGCTACTAGAGTATTTTAATGAAAATTCAGCACATATGTCTGTGCTTATAAGTTATACTGAACGACAACACGATCGTGAACGCCAATGATCTGGTTAATGTTGATAATAACTGGCATATTGTAGCAACTGCACATGAATGAGGGAGGGTGTGGGAGGGGATATCCCTAGGTAGGAGCTTTTTCATATTTCACTTCCGTAGGTGCTTATTTAGAGTTACTGTAACATAAATAGCAAATTTACTCAAAACATTTTTTCATGCTTTCTTCTTTTCCTCATATTTGTAGCGACCCGCCTTGTGTATGATGAATGTTCGACTGACTCTCCAGTTCCTCCAATGCCCCAGGCTGTTTAATACTGACGGCTCCCTTATCCCTTTTAATTACCGATAGATAGATAATGTCAAGGACATATGGCATATTAGTTGTTTACTGCCTGGGGAGGTTTGGAAGAATTCTTAACACGGATGCAAATACCTTGTATTCATTCACTTTATATCAACACATCTATTCCTCTTCCGGGCAATTTCAAAAATATTTCATACACGTGTTTTTAGAAATACATTCTGTATTTCATAATGCCCCCGGCTGAATTCCTTGATTTTGCCATCGGTCTTCGTAAAATGGTAGTGTCAATGTGACTTTATGGCGCCATCTAACATTTCATTCTATATATTAATTTTTGAACGGAAAATATTACTTGTATTACGACGACTGTGAAGTATCAGATAAGAGTCTTGTTTATATGTATATAATTTATGTTCCTGTCCTCAGTCTTGCTGCTTTTCTGACGCGGCTCTTCGTTGAAATCTTTGAAGTGGTTCGCGCGCTCGTAAAATGTCGTGACTTTCAATCATATCACTTTAGAACGAAGTAAATTCAGTTACATAATTGAAAACCCATATTTTGATAAAACATCTTCATTGACGCAAAAACCCATGCATTTAATTTCTGATCCGACAGTGAATACAAACTACTCGGCGACGAGGTCTACAGTGAAAAAAGAAATGTTAAGGGATCACTGTGTTAGCCCTCTGGGTGTAGGTAACAGAAAAATAGGAGAAACGGTGGACTAAGACGTTCTATCCATGTTTACTCAGCTCGTCTATTTGTGCCGTTGGTGTTCTATGTTCATTTTACTTCGATTGTGAAACATTAACAGTACATTTTCTGACGACTTCGATTTCCTGCTCAACAGAAACATGAAACAATATCTGCAATTATGTGTTAATGCCATATATGCATTTAATACGTATTAAGCAATGTCAATTGCGTGAAATATCATGGCACCAATGTCGTAGTTTAGCTCTGTGAAGTCCACGACTTTACATAGCGTTCATATCATGTACCATTGATATTTCATGCATCGTAACACGAACGTTTGAAGAAAATTCGTTACTATGTGTTCAGGATATTCCTCTACAAGTAAAATGTGTTCATGAAAGGTTTCCGATCCAGTGCACCTACACATGTGAAGGTTTCAAAAAAATTCTGACATTTAAAATAAATCAAAGAATCAAACACATATTCCCATAGTCTTCATATCATTGTGTTTGTGTTTGTGTTTGTGTTTGTGTTTGTGTTTGTGTTTGTGTCTGTGTCTGTGTTTGTGTTTGTGTTTGTGTTTGTGTTTGTGTTTGTGTTTGTGTTTGTGTTTGTGTTGTGTTTTGTGTGTGTGTGTGTGTGTTTGTGTTTGTGTTTGTGTTTGTGTTCCACTTTAGTGCATACACGTACATGATATGAATATGACGGACGACGATTGCTGCCCGGAGCCTACAATTTGACATTTGGAAGTTGCCTTCAGTCATGATTTGTTAAAGAAATACCCTAGCCACTTCCTCGCCTGACGTACATGAATCTAAAATTCTACTAATATGTATATGTTATAATTACTTTTTTATAGTTCACAATGAACAAGCAAAGTCCAAAAACAATCACTGAATCTTATTCATCGGCTTCGTTGATAAGTACTTCCAAAAACTCTTCTCAACGTCTAGTACACAGTGAATTTGAATGTTAGCAAGTACTTCTAAAATGTCTCTCTACTACTAGTACACAGTGAATGTGAATGTTAGCAAGTACCTTCTACTACTAGTACACAGTGAATGTTAGCAAGCACTTCCAAGACGACTCCCTACTACTAGTACACAGTGAATGTTAGCAAGCACTACTAGTATAAATTGAATTTGAATGTTATCTATCTATCTATCTATCTATCTATCTATCTATCTATCTATCTATCTATCTATCTATCTATCTATCTATCTATCTAAATTGACTTTGAATTTATCTATCTATCTATCTATCTATCTATCTATCGACCCACCTTGTGTCAAAATGGCTATCTCAGAGACATACTCACTCACAATACATGTTATCCTGTGTGTATCCTGTGCAAATGTCAACAGGGAAAACATATTGATATACAGTCAAATGTCAGGTATTGTTTTGCTTTGATAAGTTCATGCTTTCAAATAAATTGGACGGCCTCCTGAACGTAACACATCCGATATATTACAATCTAGATGACTGACATTGCTTCAGGCGACTTTGGTAATTACATTTAGATTGAATATGAAACCATATCCCTAGAAAAAGAAAGTAATTGTTACTGACTCTGTTGACATTTGATATTGATATACAAAGCTATTTAAGCAAAATATATACTTTGTAAATAACAGAATCTATACTGGAAACGGACTGGAAAGTATCGATGACTTGAAAGTCAGAATAAATGCCACATGTCAGTCTCAACATGATCATATCAAGACAAAAATCCAAAACAATCCATGTACTTTTATGTTGATATCGATTGCCAAAACATTTTACTAGCACGCAATGTCTTAAATACACAATGTAGAGGATTGATTACCGTCTTCAAAGCAACAATGTTGGAAAGGTATTGAACAATAAAATCGCCAATGGCGTTGTAGCACAACGTTGACAGTACACTTTAATTCATAACGTGCTCTTGTTGTTAGATATATTTGCATACATTTTTAAAATATTAATTCACATGCCTATCCAACCATGGTGTTATATCTGCAATATACACCGTCATTTAATGTTGCTATGAGTGTGGTCTTGTTGCTAATAACATTTACATATCTTAAAATAATGTTTATTCAATTGCCTAACCATCCCTGTTATAATTGTAAGAAACGTATCATTGACTGTTGCTAAGGGCGTGGTCATGGTTTCAAAGACTATCACTTTTAGTATCAAAACCAAATTTCAGTTCCAGTAGTTTGAGAGGTAAAGTTCAATATCAAAATCACTTGCATCAAGGACAGACACTCGGACAGACAGACAGACAGATAGACAGGCATTTTACCTAATGTTACAGTCACTAGAATGTAATACAATGCAGCAATAGCATTTACATGAATCACGTGCACTGCATTTACTGTATTACATAATATTAAACCCCTTCACTTGTAATAATAATAAAAACAATAATAATTAATATATATTAATAATTTTAAAAATAATAGTAGTAACAATAATGATAATATAACAAGTGTATGTTAATGGCACCAGAATTAATCTCTCCTTGAGGTGTCTTGGAAACGTAACGTTATTCGCCTCGCGCGCACAGTATAAGTTGCCATCTTTCTCGCCTCTGAGGAATTCTGGTTAATTTATTAATAATCCTTTACCAATGGATGATATCGTGACTGCAACTATATCCCCAACTATATTCAGTATCATTATCGTTTGAATTTGGCATGTGTCATGCACTGGGACCCGGAAGTACGTACATCGCGTTGTCATTGGAGAATTTGAAGCAGACGATAAAAATCAAAATTTTGTCGGATGATATGTATCCCAGTACAAACAATATACAGTATGGAGTCACCGATCATATCAACTTGTACTCAAATGTATGTGTACACTTACTTTGAAGATTTTGTGATAAAAAACTGAACCTAGTTGTGTAGATCGAATTCTCAAGGACTGCTGATATTTTAGGTATTTGCAATTTATTCAAGCAATTTTAGAGTTTTAGAATTGGTTAAGTTTGATACAGATAATTTCAAAAAACATGAAACTTTGTTACAACAGATATCACCAACTAGTACATGCCAACAGCAATGATGTTGTTTCCTAAATTTTAATTTTTAAAAGTGTTTTATGTCTAAATTTTCAAAAATCCACATAATGTGGATATTTTGGTTACCATGGCAACTGATGTTCATTAAATCACCACTTTTCTTTTAACTCAGCATGACAAATTACTCTTAGTAGTGTCGTCAATGTGCAAGTAAAACGATATCTATCAGATTTATAATGTTATTTGTGAGATGTATGTGTATATAACGAAAACATAATTTTCACTTCTACCATACATTTCCACGGAAACAGCTATCCAGTTTTATACAATTTATGTTACACCAGGTCGCACTTACTCATACACGCCAAAAAGGACATTTTTTCACTAAATTTGATTTTTTTTCAAGGTTTTATGTCAAATTTTAGAAAAATGATTAACATATTATGGTGATTTTTGGTTACCATGGCAACAGATGTTCATAAAAATGACCCCCTTTTTTGAACTCAGCATAACAAACTACCCCAGGTAGGGTGGTTAATTTTCAAATAAACTTTATTATTATTATTAAAATTATTATTATAATATTATATAATTATTATCATTACTTTAATATCCAAATGCAAAACGAACGCAAAACAATACAAAGGAAAAGAATACACTACAGAACACAAGAAGTACAAAAGGAGAGGGCAGTGAGGGTTAATAAACTTAATTAAATAAATTAATAGATTAATTAGGATTGAAAATAATTACAATTTAACAATAGTTTGCATAGAAAGATGCATGTGATGAAAAGACAAACCAAAAATCCAAATTAAATACTTTACTAAAACTATTTTTTTACTCAGATGAAATTCCAGTTGAATGATCTATAGTAATGTAAGAATTTCAAAGTTAATGATTGCCATTTTTGCTCTTGGGCTTCACTGCGAGCAAATTTATTTGCTTTATCTCTAACACTTTTGAGATAACTAATACATTATTCAAAATTAGCATCTGGGCGCCTATCAATTAAACGAGTTTTATACAAAAAGAAATTTCACAAAGTGAAGTTGATTAATGAAATTAAAGTTCTTGGCGCAAATCACCTCTGACACAGACGAATGGATATCAGGAACAAACTTAAGGGGTTAAATAAACTTGTCCCAAAAGGTTTTAGCTGCACGACACTCCCGGAGGGGGTGATATATGTCTTTATTTCCAGGGCATTTGATTCCCCATGTATTTAATTTCAGGTTTATGGCGAGAATGTTATATGCGAGATTTTAAACTGAAAATTCCTGATTTTTTCCAGCGTGGTTACCTTAAATGAAAGATTCCATATAGTTTTCCAGTCAAACTGTGAACAATCAAAGGAGGAATCCCATTTCCCCAATACAGTTGGGGCTTGAAAAACAGAGTGTAATAACAAATCATATTCTTCCTTTGTAGTAACCTTATCAAGCCGTTTTTCCCCAACATTCGGAACAAAGACACTTTGCGATACCTATAGCACTACTGAACCTTATCTGTTCCGTAGTGCTAAAACTGAGAATGTTTTATATATAACACATACGAAATATCATATGTATGATATTAGAAGGCTGAATTATTGAAAAAGATTGTCAATATTTTATAAGCTGCATGTAATATTTTGTAGCTCGAGGTCTTTGGCAGCTGAATAAATGTGAAAGAATATGACCCAAGTATCTATTTCTCAGCGAACGAATATTATACCCGTTTTGTTTATTAAAGGGGACCGCCATTCTCGTAAATAATGTAACGCAACACTGCATATTCATGAGTATGGAACACGTGCACATTGCATGGGTTACCTTGCATTGGGTTGCAGTACATTTGAATATTTTCTATTATTAACTTGATTCGGCATTTGTTCTATACTCATGAATATGCAGTGTCCAACCACTCCATATTTAAGAGGCTAGTCCCACGAGACAACGCGCGACCGCTAATACGGGTTGCCACTAAACAATGGCAGCCAATAAATTTCGTTTCATGTTT
Organism: Glandiceps talaboti; assembly: GCF_964340395.1. NCBI lineage: Eukaryota > Metazoa > Hemichordata > Enteropneusta > Spengelidae > Glandiceps > Glandiceps talaboti. The sequence goes on along the minus strand of NC_135549.1, from coordinate 3,416,449 downwards.
CTAGGCCATCGCGCGAAATGTAAATGATGTAAAACCATAAAATGACTCTCTAGAACGTAGAAAGTTTACAAAAAATGTCTTTATTTCCTGGAGTGGCATTCCCCTTTAACGACAGCCCGGTACATGCGGAGATTGTTGTACGCTTATATTGGCTATCTGGTTTCTGCATATGGGATTCTCTCACTTTTGCAATACTAGTATATAAACGAAAAACAAACATATGTCGATACGTCGCCAGTATAGTGTATATTGATCAAGTGCTGTTTTAATGTATGTCAAAAGAGATATCGAAATCCTCACATGTGCAACAAGCAAACTGCCCCATTCAAAAACTACTGTTACATATTTTACGGTAGGAAGAAGCAACGTTTGATTAGGATAGAGGAAATTTTGCTTTAAGTGGTGACAGTAATAGATTGAATAGGTATATGCTAAAAAAGGAAACAGTAATGACTTATGTTATTGAGTTCTCTTTCTCCACTAGATAGTGAACATTTAGAAAAATGGTTAACATTAATTAGAGCAAACGGGCTGACTGTCGCCTTCATCTCTGTCAACTCTCGTTACTTTTCAGTATACTTAACTGCGAAATTAGAATATTGTAACACTGACAGTAAAAAGATAGACTGTGTATATTTTGTTTAAATGCCCACTTCGGATAAGGATTGAAATTTACGATTAAAAAATCCATATAGTTGTCCAAGGAAAGCAATAGAAAAAGTTGGTCGGGAATAAAAGGCTATATTAAATCAGTATGTCTTTACTGAAAAGATAACACTATATGATGACCAGGTATTGAAACATAGAAAAAAGATTTTTATTTGGGTTTATTTATTTATTTATTTATTTATTTATTTATTTATTTATTTATTTATTCATTCATTCATTCATTCATTCAAATTACAAAAGGAACGAATCCGTACGAAAAGAAATAAATAGCACTTTTCCCCATTAACTGTGTAGTGCTTGAAAGTCGGTCAAACGTCTAGCATAATGCTTGTAAGCTAACGCTAGCGAGTTACATTGTTTTCTTTATTGATAATCGTTCAACCCATCTCTTATTCGATCTACTCCTTTCAACAGTTAGATGTGGTACGATAATATTTAAAACCTCTACTGTGGTACATAAACCCAAAGGCTATATAGTGTGATGGCATGTTTATATTCCAATAATTCTTGAGGTCATGAAACGATGCTGGACACTGCATAATGCATCGCACACACCAACAATTTTAAGGCGAACGCAAACTTATCACTTGATGTACAATGTAATAATGGAAAAGAAATGCTTTACTTTCACACATATTCTTATCTAGTACATAGCAAATAAAGTATACAATTTCTTTACCTGACATCGGGATTACAGCAAATCCTACATTACATGCAGTGCTCCTTATGCAATCACTTGGACTGATAATCAAATACACTGTTCAACGTATGTATTTTCCTTCAGTTTCGTGGAGAAGAAAAACAGCAAATTATATTTCATCTCTTCCAAAATCATTTAGAAAGATTGACATGGGAGTTTTACCTTTACCATATGCATTTAATACACAAAACACACAGGTCAATCACATATATCAACCCTGTCCCTTTATTTACTCACATTACCTTCAAAAGGCAGGATAAACCTCTTAGAGGATGAAATATGTTACAATGTAGCTATACCCTTACAGATGGCGTTCATTACAACATTGTTCAGTCACAATGCGTCCGCAATTACAGTAATTCCCATGAAGCCGATGATTAGGCTCCTCCGTTGTTAAATTCTCACATCATTTATTTATGTTCACGATCATTTAACTCAATTGAGTTCGCGTACTATATTCTAGAAACGATCTTGATTGCGATAGACTTAAAATCGGCAGTTGAAACACGTTTTTGTTCAGAACATTTGATTTTCATGTTATCAACCGCGATGTTAAGCTTCATAGTCCGAATATGTGTGTCTGCGGACAGAGGATGTGCAGTGTAAGTGCTTTATCTTGGGATGACATCTTGGCGTCGTTACGTTATCAGTTGGTGATGATATCGGTAACATGATGCCTATTTATATTGGTGGTCATACACCAATGAACCGCACGTTAGTACATGTGTCATGAGGAAAAACGGGCATCACTTTGTCATCATGAGATTATTGACATGGACCATAGAAAACACATCAATCCGTTTTGCTACAGAGCTACGAATATTAGGTCTTATTTTTACCCTAGAGTACATGTCTGATTTGGTTCATACTGTCCATTTGGATGACTTACTTAGTTCACAATGTCCACTGGAAGAATTCCGTGTGAATAAATATTACACAATGAAATCATTGTATGGAAATCGAGCATTCGTAAAAGTTACACAGATTACCAATAACTATTCCCACGCCATAGCTGTGTTTTGAGATGATTACTTTGGGTTGCCAGTATAAGACATGATCCGCTTAAGAACTTGTGCTCGACTCAGTTATGTACCTTCTGCCATCAGAATACTTAAACAGAGAATGTAAGAAGCGTGAGCCTGTTTTTATGTACCGTTCTGCTGAGTTTCAACGTCTTTGTATTTTTGTTTAATACTGTTTTTGTATTTTACTGTGAATGTGTATGTTTTTCTGTATTGATGCAAGATATCTCCGTAAGAGATAATCAAATAGTACTAATAATGAAGGTACGGCTAGATCTGACTAGATTTTGGGCCATGCACGTGACTGTGAATTAGCCTTAATATATTTTTGTCAAAGATTTGTGATGTTTTTCGATAAGCTGTCACTTAAATGAAGTGAAACTTCTTATTCCCCAGTGGCAGTGCTTAAGTTAATCGACATACGACAAATATGGATTAACATTTGTGCATACTATTATGTCAATTAACTTAGTTTTGATAATTGTCATGTGTATTTGCATGTTTCAAGAAGGATCTGCTTTAATGGTAGGAATCCTATTAACCAGGTTGAACAATATGTGGCGAAATGTTAGTGTAAGAACATGCATACTAAATAGATTTATTAGCAGAGATATCCCATTTTACGAGTTACTAGTATATGTGTTTAAGCTCAGCTGCTGTTTCACGCTGTTGCAACTGTTCCATGGTGTTGCAACAACAAGAAAAAGAGGATTTTGTTGCACATTTGAATTTGCTTGAAAATATACGTTTATGGTAATAATTTTGCTTACTTGGATAAATGTTTGGCGGAAAAATACATGTTCAATGTTAGGAAATGAGTATACATATGTTCCATTTTATAAAAAAAAATGTTTTTGAAAGTTTGTCTCAAGACATTTTACGCTTGTTTTACGTGGTGACATTTGCGAGAAGCATGCTATTTAAAAAAAGTAATATTTGTATTAAAGTTACCATGAAACGCCATGCATATGTTAGCCTAATTAACATATGTTAGTGTGTATCTCAGAAGGATTTGCCAATTAAAATTGCAATTTGACATCCCCATTGCATTATTCTTTGGTTAAACCTTGTGCATATAAATTAAGCTAATTAGCATTTTCGATAATGTTTACGTGTTTCTCAAGGGGATTCACTTTAATGGTAGAAAACTTGATTATAAGGATACGTAGAGGTAGCAAACAAGTGTTTAAATCATGGCACATATATGAATACATGGGTACTTACAAGAAATACATTTTTGAATTCATTTTAAGAAGTATTTTACGATACCTGGGACATTTTCAGTTTCAATCTTGTTTAAAAAGTAGCGATGTAACATTTGTGCTGCTGCCATGATTTACTTCAGTCAATATCTTATATCGAATCATTTCGCATATGCTATTTAACAAACAATGAAATTTTTATGATTTCATTAAATTTTCAAGAGGTTTTTAATCCTCTTTTTCAACTTATCACAATATATGTAATTGAATACTTCAGATTATTAAACGATTATTATTATTACATTTACTTGCTCATTCTTTGCCATATAAATGCAATACTTTATAATTTATAATAACGGACAATGTGAAGAACAAAATCAATGTTCATTTTTGCTTTGTACTGAACAGGAGGTAGTGTGTCCATTTATTTTCATAATGTACAAAAACAGGCCTCGGGAAACACAAAACTAAAGTTTGATTGTTGCTTCATATCCGGACGGGGTCGACTGTCTGTTTGCACCATCTATAATAATGCATCAAAACGGGCCATTTGAAGGACGTGTGTCCATTTATTTTCACAATGTACAAAAACAGGCCTCGGGAAACACAAAACTAAAGTTTGATTGTTGCTTCATATCCGGACCTGGTCGACTGTCTGTTTGCACCATCTATAATAATGCATCAAAACGAGCCATTGAGGGACGTGTGTCCATTTATTTTCATAATGTACAAAAACAGGCCTCGGGAAACACAAAATTAAAGTTTGATTGTTGCTTCATATCCGGACGGGGTCGACTGTCTGTTTGCACCATCTATAATAATGTATCAAAACAGGCCATTTGAAGGACACAATTACTGTTGATATATAGTTATAGTTGCTTCGCACTGAACCGCAGATCGGCTTGCGTTTGCATAATTTATGTGAATAAAGTATAACAGCCACTTGATGGATATAATTAAAATTGACTTTGTTTCCTCTTGTACATGGCATCGAAGACGATACGCTTGCACGATAATCTCCTAACACATATACGTAAGTGGAGATTTATTTGTGTAGAATGGCTGAGAAATTCAATCGATTAAAATATTTAGGCCTACAAAAAACGTATGTCATTGCACTCTTAGATTTTACGTGTACATGAATTGTTAATGAAGAAGTATACTTAAGTGGTGAAATGATCTTGTAGAAATCAGGTTTTATAGTTATAAAATCACCTCACGGCATTTTAACGTAATGCATTTTTCATTTCAAGAAAAGGATTTAACTGAATGTGATGCAAATTTAATGCCTACAAGTCAAAGAATGTGTTCTGTACCATCCATCCTTACTAAGACACATAATATATATAGATGCCTGCATTATTCTAGATCTAATCCTGACAATGGTGTTGTAGGTAACCGAAGACTGTATTACTATCATGATATTCATATCGGCTTGACATTCATCATATCTTATAAATGTCAGATGACATTATAGTTCTCCTTGTAGGAATTCTAGTTTGGCATTGTGTATTTTCCCCAGAAAGATCATTGCTCGCATTGTAATTTTACCCAACGCCCTCGGAATATTTAAGTTTCCGCCGAGTTTCTAACGGTACCGGTAGATCGCACAGCACAGTATCAATGGTACGAACTAGTACCACTACCAAAATATTGCCGCAGTGTAAGTTTTACCATTGTCTGTTTAAAAAAAGAAAACATTTAGATATCTTTTCATGTAGAATGTATGTGTTGTATTGCTTTCCTAAGCAGTACGATATCCCTTGCCAGTATTCATCTGACATGGTTTAATATTAAGAATGTGTTTTAAGTAGTACTGCCCCTTAACCAAAATTAAATGGGAGAGACTATAAAATAATTCTCTCATTAATACTTCAAACGGAAAGCGCCAAACATAACAAGGTTATGAAGTCATCTCAAAGGCAAACACATCGTCGATCTTCCATGCATGGCTTTACTGAACGTTTTCATCAAAACTGGTAATTCATTGCCTTTATCATGCCAATATAAAGCTGTATGAATGGTATGTGCTATATATAAAACGTAATGTACTCTTGAAATGATTGGAACAAAAAACCACCAAACACATTGATATCATCAATTTAAGAAAGTGATATCTTTCGGTTTCAGTACAGTATTACAACCATTGCAACAGTTGTCGAGAAATGTTGCTGATCGGAACGTTGCTTTATGAATTAATGTAGTAGACATACAAACTGGCTTTGTAGGTGCCGAAAAGTCTTTTCGTTATCAGGACCTTAAAAAATAATTGTTTGGTTCCGGTTACCCGACCTCACCCAGCTTTTCACTGTCGATCCTAAACTTTTTTTTTACTTATTCGAGAAAAACCCCCGCAAAAATTGTGAAGTCTCAAAGGAAATAGTGGATGCGGAAACTGACATCAAGTTAAAAAGACAAAATAAAACTGTTCTTCCAATCTGTAATGGCTGTACATCTAATACGAAGAAATGAACAACACAAAGACCATTTAGAAAACAATGGAAACATGGAATAGACACTCACACATAAAAACATAATAAAATAAAATAACAAATCTACGCACCCCACCTATTGTAAAATTGAGTGTAATCGGACCCACACGATTTTTTTTATTAGGCCTCACACTGACACACATTAACACAACATAACATCGGGTACCGCTTACGTAGGTTCGCGCCATTTTCTTATTTAAGTTTGTATATGTCTGTGAAAGTTCATCATACTATCATACACCTTATGTGTAACCCTCCCAGACATAAACAGTCTGATAAAAAGCATCGCGCCGATGTACATCTGAGTCACCAGTTACTATTTTTGCATCAATTTATGTCAGTTTTCATTGACCACCATCGGTAATGTGACGTTCTGATCAGCAGGACATTTGTTTCAGCGAGTTGACCAAAATTACCTTGCCCTAAGCTAGGTCAGGGAGAATTATCAACATCGTTTCTTTCATTTCACTATGTATATTATTGAAGCTAACCTTTTCAGACCTCCAGTTTACTCAACACCTCCAGCAAATTTGGATCATTCTGTCAGCTTCAGTTTAGACATTGCAGAAGGACAGTTGATTTGTTTAAAACATGTCTAGCTTTAGAGAACTTGTATATGAATTCTTAGACTATGTTCATCACAAGTACACTACATTCATTGAAAAATCGGTAATTTATACAAACATCTAAAAATTGTCATGATTGTATCTAGTTCTGAATACCTGAAGTGTAATATGTGTGAATTTAATCTGAAAATAATTCCATATTTGGCTTTATAATAATAATAATAATAATAATAATAATAATAATAATAATAATAATTATGATATGCATAACAAAATAATTAGACTGCTGTCAGCTACGTCACAAGTACAACTGTGCTCTCTCTCTCTCTCTCTCTCTCTCTCTCTCTCTCTCTCTCTCTCTCTCTCTCTCTCTCTCTCTCTATATATATATATATTACACATATTGATATTCACTTTTCACAAAACCAAATTAACACCAGAGAGTGTATAAATGATTCGATAGCGATATTCTCGTATAGAAAATTATATCAATTCACAAACGTAAACGTTGTCATAAACTAACAAGTGACAGCAATTATGTGAGTATCTCTCAGCGATCATGCCCAGCAAAGTAGAAAACTGAATAGCCAAGGACAAGGCAATAACAGAAGTTGGTATGACTGTTTCATTCTATAACAAACGTCAAATTTGTCAAAAATTAATGATGTTTTTTACCAATACAGCTGTTTCTTTAAAAAGTGTCTAGTATATTATTATTTAGGTTACTCTTTGAACTGAATTCTTCACTAAATTTTAAAAGAAAGCTTAATTACATGTGCACCAATTACATTGTATTGACGCAGTCTTTAAGGGGATGGGGTGATTATCTGTCGAAGCTGGAATGAAAGTGTACAATTCTTTTACAGTTGTCAAGATATTTAAGATACTTATTCTCACTAAAACGTTCAACCTCTATATTTCAACAGCAATTTGTGCTGTAATTTTCGTTGCCTTTGCATTATCTATCTATCATAGTCACTGACAGTGTTAAAGACACAGTCTCAGAATAGACTAGTGTCGCTCTTCATACCTATTTGCTACACTACCTGAATCCATTCATCATTCAGGATCACAAGTGATGTCGAACCATCCAAATGATAGAATTTCCATGCCAACCATGTCCATTAACACTTCGCCGCCGATGCTTAAATTTAGTGAAATTGATGTGAACATAAACTTTAGGCACAGTTGAATACATTATTCCAACAAACACAACTCAGTTATCTTCTAAAAATATCACGATTGAAAATTATAAACATAAAAGGACACACTATCCATAGAGCATTGACGTAAAACAAGAATCGTGACATTTTATTGAAATCCATGCACAATCCGAAAGGTTTGACACAACTTAAATATAATCTTAAAATATGTTGATTTCACCAAGTTCAGTCACCTTCGACTACTGACTTCATCATCGTGACTGCTATTTTAACCTGGCGGTTTTCATGCAAGAGTATACTGAAAAGTATTCATGGGTTGTACCTAACAAGAGCTAGTGTGGATGCTTATGAAGTGATTTCTGTCAAGGATAAGTCAAGGACGAACGCAGAGTAAGCGAATGAAAGGCCACGATTTAATCAGATCAAGGTATTACCACTAGTCTCCTCCTGATGTCATCAGATGCTCTTTGTACTTGAACTAGGATTTCATGAAAAATGTAATGAAAATAACAAAAACTTGTCCACACACTGACTTCCGCTGTACAAGCTCGCTTGAGAAAAAACTCCATCCTGTGGTTCTATTTTGATCCTATTTTGAAAATTGACTGCAGTCATAGACCCTCCACCTTGAGGGTCTATGCTGCAGTACAAACCCTCAAGCATAAGTAAAATGCCATTACATGTACCGAGAAGGTACAGTCTATATACACGGTCGGTGACTTGTTTTTGCAGAAATAACCGGTTCTTCTGAACAACAACCATGCCAGTAGTCTTCGCACTATAAGAAACGTCTTATTAATAAATTATCCCAGGTTTGCTTTTCTTTTACATGTAACACCTCCGGACGTTTGCTTTCCGTCCAGTTACGATAATATACCAAATTAATTTAAAAAAAGAAAAACAGCAACATCTTTTCAATTCTAAAGAAAATCCTAAGGCAAGAGTTAAGTCTTCCCCTAAGAACTTGTTTAAAATGTAACGTCCTTTTTTACTTTCTCCTACGTGGTTGTCCAGCAATCACTGGGCAAACAAGTGGATCTACTGAGCGTATGTGTGCCGACGCACTCGTAGATTTAAATGTACAGAGATGGGCTTGAATATACACAAACGCAGATCTCACGTGTACAGTAAATCTACGTAGTATATATTACCACAGATAGAACATCCCAGTACGCATAGTGCACGTTGTCAGTATATTAACGCCGACAGGAAGTGTGTCGGTGCGTACACTCTCGCCGGTAGAATGTAGATCTTCGTCAGACTAACGTACACTGAGTATATACGTACTACGTATATATCGATCATTCTGCAGAAACGGAAATGATAGTTTGAAATTAAAGGAACCACGTTTTAACAATGCCAATATACCCGAAAGAAATTTAATGCAAAGTTGTTTATTCATTTTCAAAAGCAATGAAAAAATAGATTTCCATGTTAAGGGATTACATTGATCGACGTATTCTATTTTGTTTTTTATTAGAGGTGCCAATGTTATAGTATCTCACAGTCGTTCGGAATCCGGCAAAACTGAACTGCGTACAAGAAATAGTTCATTGGAATATGGAGCAGCAGAGTCTGATTATCTCTAGAGACGGGAGCTAATGGAAAATCTGTCAATAAGTCTATTGTAGTGAGGTAAACCGTTGATAACGTGTTTGAAAACAGCCTGTAAATGCATATATAGCAACAGTCAAGTCATGCTTCACCAAGTTTTACAAAGTCAACACTCAGGATATCCACCCTTCTCTCTTTGGCATTCATGTCTATTTGTTGAATTGAGATTGGTCATCAGGAAGTATTTCTTCACCCAGTGGACTGTATCTCACTGGAATGACTTACCTGAGTATGTTATTCAAGCCAAGGCTATGTATTCGACTTCGAAATTAGAGTTGATCAGCATATGAACAATAAAAGAGGGATTATCTTACTCCTCTCCTGTCTTACCATGAAGTCAAATCATAGTAAGTCAATTACAAGGGCAAGAGCCAGGGGAAATCGGGCTCGGGCTGTTGGGTAAAATATTACCCTCCCCCGATTCATTTGTGCTAAAAGGGACCCTCCGTCAATTTCCTTTCTCTAAAACACGACCCTCCTCCTGTTAAAATATTTGGAACTTTGATAGGTATTCATTATATCCAACTATAACCACAGTAGTGAATTTGTGAATTAGCACTGCAGTAATCAATACCTGTGCTTGGATCTCATTGCCAGAGCTGAGGGCCAGAAAATTAACTCCCAAACACTAGATGGGCAAACTCCCGATATTGTCTGGGGCGAGGTCAACATCTCCACAATATTATCCCTAATATCTTACCCAGCACTTCCTGTTTTGCTCCTGTCAGACCCACTCTGACAATTAATTCACTTGGTTGTCAGCAGCGATTTGCCTTACATGGTCTGATATTACGGGACCTAACCATAACCCCACCCCATCCCTAGCCGATGTGGCAGCCAACAGTGAGATGCCACCTCCGATGCTAAACTAGACAATATAACGGATCAAAGTAAAATCTGACCATCCCTTTAGCCCATTTTCTAAAATATGGCCCTCCCCCGATAACCGATTTGTAAAGAGAGACGCCCTAATTCCCGGACCCTCCCACTTGTACTTAGGCTCCCTAAGTCGAACATTAAGAACTTCTGAGTTCGAGATCGGTCGATGCATAGACTTTCAGTAAAAACTGCTGACCGTCAGTCAGTAACATTCACAGTCCACTGTTAACACCGTAGGCTAAAGCCATGGAATCATTAATGCTATAACGACAACACTATAGGCATGCACACCTGGTGATTTAGTGAATAATATATTGATCATCATTAATGCTTTCTGAAAGAATCTCAGCACTAATCACAGCAAGAAGCTATCAGATCAACATGGAATAGTCCTTTACTTGGTGAGACGCATGCTGATTAACCTAAGCAGTAAAGGACAAACGCGCTTGGTGGGCTTACTTACTACATATTCCTTGTAAAGAACGCCGAGTTGCACAGTTCAACACAGGTGTACTTACAGATGAACTATGCGAAGATTTAAGTAAATACACACTAGATCAAACGATTCGTCAGAAATGTCGACCTTAATTATAATTAAGGGCAGGCGGAATTACTTTCGCATCCTTTGATGTCGTGTTTGAAAGCAATTGTCTTTTGCTGAACTGAGCCATGAAATAACGTGCAATAGCACTCTTGTCTTGAAGCCAAATCCTAGAACACTCCGATCAACTGCCAAATGTTTATTGTACGAACCCAAGAACAAACTGTTGTCGTATGGCGGGCGTGCATTCTCACGTGCTGCACCCCATCTATGGAATGCACTGCCACTGGAAATACGACAAAAGCCAACAGCTAACGCCTTCAAAAAGAACCTAAAGACATATCTGTTCTCCAGAGCATTCTAACTGTACAGCGCCTCTGAACTCTACATCGTAGTGGAAACTGGCGCTTTATAAATTCACTGATTGATTGATTGATTGATCGATCGATGTGAACAAACTTGACAGATCTAAGCACGATTATTACTTCTTTTGTAATTGGCTGTCAAGTTTTGCATGAATAACAGATATCTATGTTTACTAATCCATAATACCATACACATATATCGCCACTGCTCCATGTCAGTTTGTCTTGTCCTATTTTCAGCAGCTTTCAAGTGTGTAATATGTCGTCCTACTAAAACTAACTTTCTAATGAAAGATGGCAACTGAACCGCGAATGCTTTCTGAAAGAATCTCAGCAGTAATCACAACAAAGAGCTATCAGATCAACATGGAATAGTGCTTTACTTGGTGAGACATTTCTTTCTTTTCAAAACTATTTTGATAACCATTAAAGGAAATGTAATATACGTATCTTCCGTTCCTGTTATTAGTGATTTATTTATTCAAGAAGTGTCATTTTACGGCTTGACTTGTTATTTCTATTTCATTGCATGCCGAGTATCGTGCTCCTCTCCTAGACATGTACGTGTTGTGGCTGCCTATTCGCGTTAACTTCATGGCCGTCGAATGTCACCGATTTGCGACGATTTTCCATGCGAATGCGGTTCCTACAACGCCGAACGAAGTAATTAGTGGACGACACAGTTATTACTAGAAAACTAATCATAGAATGAAAATGTTGAAACATCTCTCTTTAAAGGTATGTTATAGTTTTGGCACATTAATCGCATTAAAACGCCTATCATGATAGGATGTATTGTATAGGATATCATGATAGGATGTATTGCAAAATATATCATAGTGCAATTTTGGTAATTAGGATAGAAGTGCACCCCCTGTGTCACACAACTTGACATTCTTGTTAACATTGTCATATTGAAGTTGCTCATTACTATATATTATAATCACATTATATATATATGTATCGTCTAACTTTATAGTTATTTGCTAGATATATTGCATTATACACCTCTCTGTTGTCTTTCATATGTTCTCAACCATGCTCTTTGTATTGATTATTATACTCTATATAACAGTTGGCCTCAGTTCCGACCTGTACTTATGTAATAAATGATTGACTTTTGCCGCCAAACATCTGGTTATAGATTTTATTACCTCCCGTAAGGGTACGGTAATTAGGCTATATCTTAAGACTGCATACTTGAATTTCAATATAATTTAGTACATACATTAAGCATAACAAAGCGGATATGTCCTATAAAATATTTGATATAGCTTACAGTCAGTTGTAATGGAAAATTTGCATAATTAATGATTTTAGGTAACTAGGTTGTATCTTAACAATGCAAGCTTAAAATTTTGTATAATATGGTACATATATCAACCATAATAATACGCACCTGTTCTATGAAGTTTGTTCCTACAACTTTTACCTTTAATGAGTATTTTGAATAATGAACGATATTCAGTAATTAAGTAGTATCATGCACTCTTCAAATTCCGTATAGTTTGGCACATACATTAACCTAAGAAGCAGGCTTGTCCAAAAACAAAGCCTGTTACCATATTTTTTTTAGTTTAATGAGTTATTTGCATAATTAGTTATTCCCTTACGAGAGGCATTCAGTTTAAATCTGGTTAGTATGGTCATTGTGTTGTCGGTGATTGGTTACTTTAAGTTGCTATATCATGATTGTTTGCTAACCAGCCAAATCGCGAGTGTGACGTCAAGCATGTTGTAATATTGATTAATTATCTTGGAGCTATATTGTGGCAGAAAACGTTAAAGCTGAATTACACCACTTGTGTGTGTCAATATATCATCGGCTGCGTTTACCTACCAGGGTTATGTCAGCTTAGTTTTTCATTATCGGCTATTGAAGCGAAATCTCATGAAATATATATTTATGCCTAGATTACTGACATTGAAATTCATTCTTTCATAAGTATTAGGAGGATAAGAAACTCCATGTGAAAGAAGCAATAATTCTTTGTCATCTCACGCTGTCAAATTCCAGATGCAGTGATGTTTTATCTTTCCACGTGTATTAAAAATACAACCATTAATTATCTACTTCTAGAGAATATTTACGATGGCTATTAATCATGCTGATTAATCTGATAATAAAACCACAGTAATGAGAACAATATCCACAGGGCAACATGCACTGAAATAGAAACTAAATGGTATCCATACTATGATAATGAAAAACATCTACTGAAGTATTAGGAGTCAAGGAAAATACATTTTATAACAAGTAATAAGGAAGGGCAACCTGTACATTACTGGAAAGTGTCATGCCACTTTCTTGCCCTGCATCTACTCTAATTCTGTTGTTGTTTTGTTGTAAGGAGATACATCAACCCGTTATGCTAAGAGGTTATCCGTTTTAGTTTGTTGCGTGGGTTTGTACATGCCTTTCCTCGTGTTACTGAAATAACTGCTCATACTACCACATCAAGACTAGCCAAACTATTTGTATAACAAGAAAAGGTACTGCATCAATCGACAGTTGAAACAGTGCTTTAAGAATAAGTGGTACTCAAAATCTCTACTTAGAGGCTACAGTTAGACTGCAAAATTAAAAACTATTTCGTTCTATCAACTACCTCATTTCTAAGCATGATGTACAGTTCTCAGGTTGATTATTTTTATCAGAATATATGCATATATTCATTATCATATTTAAGATGGCCATGTGGATGAGGATTGGGTATTTATTTTGGATTTTAAATACAAATAATAAAACAATTATATCGTGATTTCGTATTTGGAAAATCAATGTGAAACAACATATGCCAAGTCTCAATACATTGTAAAAGATTAACAAAATGTGCAAAATCTTTGTTATTGTACGCACAATAACAAATGTTGTTATTTTGCAATGTACTGAGTTAGTTGGAGTAGTAAAACCAAGATTTTCCCTATCTGTTTTCCACAACGCTAGAGGTTCTTATTTTTATTAATATACTTTTGTTCAGTCCATCTAGCAGTACTATACTGAACTTCTTTGATCTGTAAGTTTGACATTAGTTTTATCGGCATTCACATTTTATCAATAGTGTTTACGAAGTTACTTCCATGTACTCTACATTTACATAGTTAATGATTTACAGTTATTAGGCTATATATGAAGAATGCAAGCTTCAAGTTCTAAATAATTTGATGCATGTATTCATGATACCAGGGGTAAGGGTGCACATGTCTCATTGATTTAACACTTAGTTTTAAAAAGTGATTTGCATAATTAATAATTTAAAGAAGTTACCCTATATCTTAAGAATGCACTCTGCAAACGCAATATAAGTTGTTACATAAATTGTCGATAACAAAGTACATGTGCCATATACATTTAAAGTTTGATAATGTAGCTTTTCATGAAAGATTTTCAATAATCTAAATCTAAGAATGCACGTTTCAAATGTAATATAATTTACTATATAAATCAACATAACAAAGTGTATAGCTGCTAAAAAGCTTTGTGATGTAACTTTTAATGACTTATTTGCATAATTAATTATTTTCAGTTATTAGGCTATATCTTAAAAATGTATACTCTAAATTCAATATAATTTGGTAAATACCTCAAGTTTAATAACCGCATATGTTCTGAAAAGCTTGGTGATGTAACTTTTAGTTGTAATGACTCAATAAGTGTTGGAATGCAGCAGAACATATACAAGTAGTCATGTTTGAAGTATGTACCAAATTTCATGGAATTTGAAGAGTGTATTTTAAATTATTGAAAAATCGTTAATTACGCAAATGAAAATCCAAAGCCTGTGCCCTTACGGAAGGGCTGGTTAGTCCTTCTTTCCATCTTCTTTTCGTCTAGTAATTACCTTTTACAAGTTTAATTTTTACAGTTCCGTCTTTATATTTTTACAGATGTTTTACATTTTATTTATTATCCACTGGTTTTTATTAGATTCCCGACGCAGGACCGAAACGTAGAAACAAAATTGAAATTTAATCTCACTGTGAGCTAGTTCTTGTCATTTTTAACCGAACTTATAAAATACATGTGGGCTGTGTTTCATAACTACCATTGTGGTTTCAGCATTATGTTCTTAGCTTGTCTTGAAAACATCAACGCCATGTCAACTTAATTCAAGAAATAAGCTAAAAAGATCTGACTGGAAAAGTTGAAAACACTCGCATAAATTGTGAATCAGTGAATTTATTTTTGAAACAGATCAAATTTAGAATTAACACGTTTCTAAGCATGATAATTCTTAAATTGATAACAGGAATAAATATCAAATAACAATGTATGATAATTGATTGTCGTATTACTATAAGGTAAGTGTGCTTTCATCTTCTTTTGCATAAATTAATCGTAACTTTTTTTATATCTTTATGTGCGAAACTTAAGAAGCTCGGCATGATCAACTTACTTGATAAAAAATTGTACTATCAAAAGGCGCGAAAAACGTAAAAAGTAGCGCCAATGGAGTTGTAGCAGAAATGTATTTGGTTTTTGCTATGGGCGTGGTCTTGCTGCTAGGTATATTACACTTTTTGTCATAAAACCGTTAGCATTTGGGTGTTTGAGACACACACAATTCTTGTTTGAGACACACACAATCCTTGTTTGAGACACACTGAATCCTGGTCATAAGAGCTTAGCATTTGATGTTTTATGCTACAATTTACTCTAAAACAGAACACATCAAAAGATGCGTTAGTCGGAGGTGACTTCTTCAAAGCATCCTGCTTTATACACTGTTACAATTTCGTGTGGTGTCTAAGACACACCAACTTCTGGTCTGTCGAACAGAGTAAATTGTTGACATTAAGTCGCAAATGCTAAGCATTTATGACCATCAAAAGATGCCGCTTTCAACGTTGAATAGAGCGCTATCACTTGAGCAGTCAGTAGACGTCTACTACGCGATGTCCAGTGTTTTCGGTGACCATCCCGCTTTCCACTGATGTTTCTCGTGTCTCCTTTTTAATCCCTCTCTCAATGTGTCTTTTCGTAGAGTACGTGCGTCCAGTGTCTACATCAAATTTTAAAAAGTGGTGTATGATACGCTCAAACTTCAATGATTCTTCATCCAAATTAGATGGTACGTATACTCTGCCGTGATAGTAGTCCTGCTTGCATACAGAGTAAGTCGTCCCTTGAGCGAAATGCGTACACCGTCTGTGAGCATGCCTACCGTGAAAGTGACTTTTCAAAATCGCAATATCACAGTTTACGACCTGTTTTCTTGGTCGCGGTCCAATGGATGTTTCGCATCTCGTCGGCCATCTAGGTCCGTGGAATTATAAAAAGGGGGGTACTTTTTCAGATTACCCTCCGAGAATATGGGTACGATGTCCCATTTCTACTAGTACTCTCTCTCTCTTTCTCTCTCTCTCTGAAGGAACTTCCCCGACAAAGGCCCGGGCCGGGGAGAAAGGTCACGTAATCCAGGACCGTGTGGAGTGTATGGATTAGGTGTCGTTGAAGGTATAGCTCTGGATTTATATGCTACGGGGTTTCGTAGTGTAGAAATCCAGAGCTAGTTGAAGCATATGTTTGGTGGAGGGTCTATGGTTGAAGGTAAAACCTCCCGGATTTAGGAAAAAGGGGGTTTTTGAAGTGATTTTCTCCCAGATTCAGTATATAGAAAAGGTGGGGGGGGGGGGTTCTTTTTCATTGAAATATTAACTGGAAAAGGGGTACATATGAAATTTCGCTAACAAGCCGGGGTACCCACCCATCCATGATCGAGCGATTACCACTGCTGGGGCGTCGGAGAGTCAGAATTGTACGGGGTGTTGGTCACCGAAAACACCCGTCGTGTAGACTACCCGAACTGTCCATCCATGTTGACGGCCCTTTGATGTGTGCTCTTTTAGAATAAATTGTTGCAGAAAATCACCAAATGCTAAGCTCTTATGACCAGGATTCAGTGTGTTTCGAACACATCAATTCTAGTCATAAAGCTTAGCATTTAGTTGTTTTCTGCAACAATTTACTCTAAACCAGAAGACATCAAGGGTTCCGTTAATGAGAGTTGATGCAGACACAATTTGGTGTGGTTTCGATTGGAGTGTTTGTTTTGTCGCTTGGAACTGACGCATCTTTTGATGTGTCCAGTTTAAGAGTAAATTGTTGCACAAACCGGCAAATGCTAAGGTCTTATGACTAGGATTGTGTGTGTTTCGAACAAAGATATGCGTGTTTCAAACAAGAATTGTGTGTGTCTCAAACACCGAAATGCTAAGGTTTTATGACAAAAAGTGTAAGATACATTTTTTGATTCTTTATTCACTTACCTCCCTGTCTCTGTTTTTATCCTTGTAATATGCCACTTCATTGTAGCTTAGGGCGTGGCCATAGTTGCTAGGGCCAATTTTGTCAAACTGTTTTGAACAAAAACTACAGATAACACCTCCAGAACATTCCTACAAAGTTTCAGCCCCATTCACCATGTCCCTTTCAAGATATAAGTTTTTGACCAAATTGAGATTTTTAGACGTAATTTGCATATTGCTGATGGGATGATCATATTTTCGACTACATCTTCATGTGCACATCCCTATAGGCAACCCCGTTAAATTTCATCCCAATCTGCTCAGTAATTTTGGAATTATAGTTTTTTGACCAAAAAGACACATTTTTTGCCATGAACATCCCCAAGAACATTCCCACTAAATTTCAGACCAATCTGCCCAGTAGTTTTTTACTTTTTACTTTTTACTTTTTGAGTTCAAGTTTTTTTTGACCAAAAATCACCTTTTTTGACCCAAAACGCACATCCCTGATGCAATCATTTTCATTTGAACAATTTCCCATCTGCACGAAGTAATGTCCCCACCAAGTATCAAGACAATCAGTCCCTCGGTGTTTACCTTTGCTCTGCACTCTGCATTGGCTGGACAAACACAAGAAAAAAGAGGATCAGGGTATTTAAGTGATGCAAACTCACCAGAAAACAATTTTTTTTCTTGGCCTTAAAATAGGTTTAAAATGGGTGCAGAGTTCACAAACAGGTGAAATATTTATCATCTCTTCAATTTCATCAAATATGGACATATCATTTTCAAATTTCACATGCTAATGCGCAGATGAAAAAAGAAAAATTGTATCATTTTAGATTTTCAATAGAAGTTTAGGAAGTATTATATTGACCTCAAACCGTCTCCTTTTACCGTGTTCTTTTCCGATTTCTCCTGATAACAAACTACCGCTGTTTGTTGCAAGGCTTGTACATAATCATTTATCTAGCTCAGTATCTCAGGATATAAATACACTCTCACATATTTATCAAGTGTAATAATCTATAATTTATACCCAAATGTATGTGGTCAAAATATGGAAAATAGACCAAGCCTTGCCTAGCCTACGAAGAAAGTTTTGTGACAATGTATCAATAATGGGGACCTATACATTGACCTCTATATAATTAGTGTACAGTGAGGGCATGCCACTCAACAAAATCTTGATAATTTTCCCATAGTGATTAAAGGAATGTAAAATGGTCTACTTGCAACGAGTAGACAAAGCGACTTGTAAACTTGTTGTGGGACAGAAGGAAGTTCAACACGCACATGCCGATGGTTGTGTTAGTGCAGCAGAAACTTATAGGTATACACTTTACCCAGTGATGAAGTAGGGCAATTATACCGTATCACTTCACTGTATTAAAGTTGTTAAAATGTTACGATGCTTAGCCTGAAGTATGTAAACTTTCTGATGTGTAATTATAGCAATGTTATGTGGGTTTGAATTTTGTTTATTTTATTTGCCATGGAAACGGGTGTGCATATCCTAGGTATGTAGGGGATCGAGAAAGCCAAGTGAAGTCGAGGATGGCAAGCTTTCCTCTGCTGAGAATAGGAGGCGGGTATTTGAACAACATTTTTGACAACTAACTTTCATTGGGACTTGGAAAATCACTGATATAGAGCTATATTTCTTGCGTAAATCATGAAATTGCAAGACTATACCCTTACGGAAGGCATTCACTTTAAATCTGGTTTATACCTATCATTCATCCTTTAAGTTGTTTACACACACACACACACACGCACGCACGCGCGCGCACGCACACACACACACACACACACCCATCCATCCATCCGCACACGTATAGAGATACATTCACAATGCCTATAGCACTACTGAACTTCAGTTCATTTGAGCTAAAAAAGTGTTTTTAATGATTTTTTTTACATAGGGTATGTCATTGGTGTTGGTTAATTATGTGGATAAATAATGTCATTTGACATAATTCTTTATACGTTGCTATGGAAGGGATTTTCCAGTGGGATATTCACATTGATGTTTTCATGTATTCAAATACATGTTGCAAATAATCAGTACTAACCTCCAGGGAGCTATTGAACTAGGGTATAATCGTATTTTTAAAGATATTTGGTCATGTATTTGCTGAATAGCTCAGTAAACGTTTCTGCTCAGGGTTTGGTAAGCATGTTTCCCGATCATAAATTAATATCTACCGTTTCTTTATTAGGTCATCATTTAAAAACTGGTTCACTACCAATACTTGAAAGTGGGGCCTTAACGATGAAAGAATTTCCAACCGCCAGAGGAGATGACCATAATACATCAACAGAAATAGATGTTAATATGCAAGTTCACCAAAGGTAAAAAACCTTGTAATTCCACCTCTTTGACAAATGTGTCACAGTGACTCACAATTTCCCTTCACACTGGGTGTTGCCAATCCGATGGCATCATAATATTGAATATATTGGTTAGCAACCAGAATAAGTCAAACTCATAAAACATCTAAATCCTTAAAGCATTTTGTGTCAAAATTACGTAAAATGGCATATACAGTACATATATTCATGGATTTAGTGAGCGGTAAATCCAGCGACATCCTGATTAATGTCTTGTATAGTTGCTTTGTAATTTATATGTTACCTCTGTCAGGATTATGTATTCACCCTGAGGAGTACAGGGCTCAGTGTTAACGTAAGTATGTGCTCTAATGAGTTTCGTTTTGTTTTGAGTTTATTGTGCTCGTATGTTTTATATAAAACTGTAACATAAATCCCCACACTATTATTTGCTGTTATTGTTGCTGTCAGACTGTTTTCTTTAACACTTTCCCCTGGGTTTGATGATTGAAAACCAGTCTTTAGGTTTAACATGATCCCCGGATATATCATATTCCACTTTGGAAAAATAGCAAATGCCCTTCGTTGAAGATCAGTGAAGATTCTGCATAATGCCCCTTTAAATTTAGTTAGCCCATCAAGAAGTGATATACCAGATTGTTTACTCTGCCTGTCTTTCTGCCTAGCAGCTTTAAAATATTATACCGCTGACATTTGAAGATTAAACTGAAAGGTTAACCAAAGAAGAATTCCTAAGCCCAGATTAAAATGTGTTGCAACTCCAAAACATAGTCAAAAATAGGATTGACACACTTTCGCATAATAACTAACTGTATATAGACGGTTTATCTGAAATAGATCATATAGATTGACATCGGATTATTAAGATTATATACGGCATTTGTTACAAAATGACGATTAAATTCTAAACGTCATTTGTGTAGGTTCATTTTAACTTTACACCTGGTCCAGTATCCTTCAACCTTTATCACTGCATTCATATTCTTATCAAACTTACGAAAGTTACTGCCTATCGACTTTACTTTGCACTTAACATTTATACCACTGTAAGAAAATCACATTTTGCCACGTGCTTTGTATTCATTGTCTGGGTCAAGAAACAGGAAGGATGTCTTGTAGTTTGTAAATTACAATGTGACTGTAATATAAGATTCCATATCATTAAATGCTTAGATGATGATATCTAAAGGATGACTGGTCACAAGGCGTGTTAACTTTCCTGCGGCTAAGGAATGTAAATATTAATGCCGACTGCAACGAGATTACATTTGTACTAGTCCTGACAGGAGTAAACACACTATTTGTTGCTTCTGCCAAAAACAATTTCATCAGTCGTAAAATATAAAGTGCATCTTTGTCAATCGAAGTGTATTGGTCCAGGGAGGACGATAGCATTTGCTCAATCGATATCGTGAAGCAAATTACGTTGACATAGCTGCGTTCGTGTCTTCGCATCAGCAGCATTGATGTGAAATTCTTTGACACACAATTCTCTTATTCCCTTGTTACATCGATTTCGCCGGATGTTAATGGCTATTTATTCTACAGGAAACACAATATCCGTTGCTTCATTGAATTTTACAATAGATCAACCCGACGAATGTGTTTGCCTTGTCTAATGCTAGACTTTAAAGTTTCATTCATAAAGTTTCATTGAAGGGAAATAGCACGATGTCGGTACGAGTTCATTACATTGTCATATCATCATACATATCAATCTTCAAATTATCGTAGAGTAATTATTATAATTTTGAAGTCGACCAATTGCAAAGCGGAAATCGAACCACTTGATTACCGAATATGGTATTTCACACGCGTTGGTTAACAGAAGCATTCTCTGTCGTGATGAAACACTAAAGAAACAGTACGTAATTAATAAATCGTTAAGTAAACATATGTGCATTAAAGTATCTTCCTTTGCAAATCAGGTATTGTAATTTTAAACTTTTGTGATCGAATTCTGTTTAACCCTCATAAAGAGAGGTTATGGAATGTGTGTGTGTGTGTGTGTGTCCGTCCATCCGTTTATACACAATATCTCAAAAACAAACCACTTGCTGACAGTAATGATATTTGGTTACAGTAACCACAACAACTCATTAGGGAAAAATATGGTCAAGGAGGTTTTTAACTCTGAAAAAGTCAATTTTGAGCACCAACATGTAAAAAGCAACTACATGGGGTTGAAATATTTTGAAATATAGTTTTATAGCATCTTGACAGTAAGAGGGGAAGAGCTTGAGACTGGGATATGTCAACCTCATGTGGGGATCCGAGGGGGTCTCCCCCTAGAAGCCCTGGAGGTTTTTTACTCTGAAAAGTCAATTTTGAGACTATTCAAACCCTTTCAAGCAATAACTTAATCTACGCCTTATAAGACAGCACCATCAAGTATCAGAAACTATTCTTTATAACTTACATAGGGTTGAAGTATGTTCTTAAAAAGTTAAATGGCATCATCATATACGTGTAGTAAAGGTCAGCACATCTAATGGTAGTATCATTGGTAGGGAAGATTTTAAGGCATGTACCACATTTCAGACAAGGCTATATGCCATAGTAGAAAATGATTCTTTTCGTCCATCACAACTCAAAACACAATGACCACAAAATCCACAATTTTCAAAACGGCATGACCCCCCCCCCCACTGCCAATTTCAAAAACAGGGAGACCCTCCTTACAAAGACACCCCCAGGCCGAAGAAACTCTCAAAAGAGGCGTCAGTTCCAGGCGACAAAACAAACACTCCATCGGATCCAGTCGAAACCACACCAACTTGTGTCTGCATCAACTCTCATTGACAGAACCCTTGATGTCTTCTGTTTTAGAGTAAATTGTTGCAGAAAACAACCAAATGCTAAGGTCTTATGACCAGAATTGAGGTGTTCGAAACACACTGAAACCTTAGCATTTGGGGATTTTCTGCAACAATTTACTCTTAAACAGCACACATCAAAGGGCCGTCAACACGGATTGACAGTTCGGGGAGTCTACACGACGGGTGTTTTCGGTGACCAATACCCCGTACAATTCTGACTCTCCGACGCCCCAGTGGTTGCAGTCACTCGATCATGGATGGGTGGGTACCCCAGCTTGTTAGCGAAATTTCATATGTACCCCTTTTCCAGTTAATATTTCAATGAAAAAGAACTTCTCTTTTTTGTATACTGAATCTGGGAGAAAATCACTTCTAAAAACCCCTTTTTTCCGAAATCCGGGAGGTTTTACCGTGAACTAGCTCTGAATTTCTACGCTACGGGGTTTCGACACGTCGTGTCGAAACCCCGTAGCATATAAATCCAGAGCTATACCTTCAACGACACCTAATCCATACACTGCACACTGTCCTGGATTACGTGACCCGGTTTCTCCCCGGCCCGGGCCTTCGTCGGGGAAATTCCTTCAGAGAGAGAGGGAGAGAAAAAAAGAGAGAGACTAGAAATGGGGCATCGTACCCATATTCTCGGAGGGTGATCACCCCCTTTTTATGATTCCACGGACCTAGATGGCCGACAAGATGCGAAACATCCATTGGACCGCGACTAAGAAAACAGGTCGTAAATTGTGATATTGCGATTGTGAAGAGTCACTTTTACGGTAGGCATGGTGTACGTGTTTCGCTCAAGGGACGACTTACTTGGTATGCAAGCAGGACTACTATCACGGCAGAGTACCATCTAATTTGGATGAAGAATCATTGAAGTTTGAGCGTATCATACACCACTTTTTAAAATTTGATGTAGACACTGGACGTACGTACTCTACGAAAAGACACAGCGAGAGAGGGGTTAAAAGGGAGACACCAGAAACATCAGTGGAAAGCGGGATGGTCACCGAAAACAGTGGACATCGCGTAGTAGACGTCTACTGACTGCTTGAGCGCTCTCTTCAACGTTGAAAGCGCGAAAAAGCGGCATCTTTTGATGGTCATAAATGCTTAGCATTTGGCACTTAATGTCAACAATTTACTCTGTTCGACAGACCAGAAGTTAGTGTGTCTTAGACACCACACGAAATTGTAACAGTGTGTAAAGCAGGATGCTTTGAAGAAGTCACCTCCGACTAACGCATCTTTTGATGTGTTCTGTTTTAGAGTAAATTGTAGCATAAAACGTCATGTCAAATGCTAAGCTCTTTTGACCAGGATTGTCTGTGTCTCAAACAAGGATTGCCTGTGTCTCAAACAAGAATTGTACGTGTGTGTCTCACACACCCAAATGTTAAGGTTTTATGACAAAAAGTGTAATAAGGCATTGTGTGAGAGACAATTTAGAGGAATGGTGCCTTTTGGTCCTATTTTCAATAAAATGTATCCGTTTGAGCATATATTTGCTATGCCGGTTCATTTTTGCTATGCTGATTACTCACAGTGTTATGGCGAAGTGGCTAGCTAGCCTCACAAATAGCAAAGTCGTCGGAAAATGTTGTCGGATTACTATCTCTGTTGAAAACTATGTACTCACTTTTTTTTAATTATTTCATTTCTATTGATTGGGTTCATTACCATCCACACAGCAGCAGTTTTGTCATCTTTCAAAAAACTACCCGTGCTTACACAGTGTGTCATGGTGCCGTACATTGTCAACGACTATTTTTGTCTTGTAAAATAAAATAAAATTTGAACATGCTGAAGAGAATTATGGCTAGGATTGTCTTACATTGGAAATTTTTGTTTTATTTATTTATTTTGTTTTAATTTTTGGCGTGGGAGCATGACGTATGCACTCTACTGTGCTATGTCCATATGAACGTGTTTTCGCCGTGATGCATGTAATTTTCCAGGTAGACACAACAATGGCAACATCATTGTTACGTCTTTTTACATTGATTGCGTCAGTGGTACATGTTATTGTATCAAAATAAAAGCAATCAACTCTCGGTAGTCTGCTTGAAAGGAAGACAAACAATCCAGACTATGCATGCATTACAAAATATTTGCAATGCCCCTTTCTGTTTAAGTCAACTTTGTGTAAATTTTAGTAACTTTGTGCAAATTAATGATTATTCCTAGTCATTCGGCAAAGACATGTAAACAATAGGCTAGTGAGTTGGTTGCTTTCATTGTCTATCTCACTTGAGCATATGATGTGTGTACCGCATACCACTGCACTGCATACGCACATAAAAGTAGTGCACGTGACATGCGTGATTCGCGTGATAGCTATATATTGCTACATTGTATTACATTCTAGTGATGTCAGTCGACTTGCACGCACACAGTATAACAGTCGCCATCTTTATAACACTGCACTGGTCAGCAAGCCTCACGCCTTCACGACTGAGAAATTCTGGATAATAATATCGATATTCCTGTAACAATCAATGATACTGTGATCCCCAACTATATTCAGTGTCCTTATCATTTGAATTTGGCACATGTCACTGGGACCCGGAAATATGTATGTAAGCATATACGCACATTGTGTTGTCAGTTAAGTTGGAGAATTTTAAAGCAGACGATATTTTATTGTATAAAATCCAAGTACAAACAATAATATACAGTATGGAGTCAATGATCATGTCAACTTGTACTCAAATGTATGTGTACACTTACTTTGAAGATTTTGTGATAAAAGACTGAACCTAGCTGTGTAGATGGAATTCTCAAGGACTGTTGGTATTTTAGGTATTTACAATTTATTCAGGCGATTTTAGAGTTTTAGAATTGCTTAAGTTTGATACAGATAATTTCAAAAATCATGAAACTTTGTTACACCTGATATCATCAACTAGTACATGCCAATAGCAATGATGTTTTTTTTCCTAAATTTGAATTTTTAAAATTGTTTGTATAATTTTTCAAAAATTCACATAATATGGGTATTTTGGTTACTATGGCAACTGATGTTCATTAAATGACCATGTTTTGTGAACTCAGTATGACAAACTACCCTTGGTAGTGGGGTAAATGTGCAAATAAAAAGATATTTATCAGATTTATAATGTTATTTGTGAGATGTATGTGTATATAATGAAAACATAATTTTCACATCTACCATATGTTTCCGCCTGGAAACAGCTATCCAATTTTCTACAATTTATGTTACACCAGGTAGCACTAACTCATACATGTCTAATACAAGGATATTTTTTCACTGTATTATCTTTTTTTTCAATGTTTTATGTCAAATTTTGGAAAAACAATTAACATATTATGGAGATTTGGGTTACCATGGCAACATATGTTCATAAAATGATCCCCTTTTTTGAACTTAGCATAACAAACTACCCCAGGTAGGGTGGTTAATATTCAAATAAACATGATTATTATAAAAAATTATGATTTCTATATAATATTTATTTAATTATTGGAGGGCGAGCCATTATACGGGCAAAATGACAAAATGTGGAACAGTATTTGGCAAACAACATACTTATACGTTACTTGCGACTGTTTACATATTGTCGTTGTTTACATATCATCAGCCTTAACATTATCATCCAATCAGAGCGCGTTTGCTCTGTCGTATGACGTAATGTTTACTATTTGCATATCAATCCGTGACATTCAAAAATAACCTTCAGCTGAACAATGTCAATGAGTTCGTCATTGTTTTGCCTACTGTACTATTCTATTAAATGTACAGAAATGTTCGTGATATGCTTTGTTGTTCTAGTTAAGCAAAATTGCACCCTTTGTGGCGGTAATTTTGATATCGTTAATAAATTTAGGAATTTATGTTTACGATCGCGTGACGACTGCGCGTTCACCGTCAATGGACTTTCGCCATTCTGTGTGGAAATTTTTGACGATTTCCTCAGCTCTGACAACATAGACCCGCCACCAAGGAGGGTCTATGGTGATACGAAACGTACTGTTCCAAAGGATTGTTACAATCCCAGACCACTAGAAATAGTTACAATGTATACAACGATGATATTTTGTATGGTTAACAATAAATGTGGCATCGGAAATTTGGTTATAGCTGAATTTCTAGTTGTCTACTAGGGAACGTGCAGTGATCATGTCACACAACAAGCAAAAATACGGCTGTTGGTGAAAAATACACCTGCATATCTGTAAGGCTCTCGACCTATCTGAATGCAAGATTGGTGACAGGTGACATATAATTTACTTGTTAATGTCGTCTTATTTAACAAAAAGTTACTTTTCAAGGAAGACCAGCTTCAGTATTCATATTTGCTGCTCAAACGCGTCTTTTCCTAGAAATAGATAACAACAATCTAGTAAAATAATGTATTTTGTACACACTTACAAATGACATTGGTAATCTAATAAATTATACCGCATGAATGCTCAGCTGTGTAAAATACATTTACGATCATCAAAGATGAGGAAGCTATACATCATGCCTAATAAAAAGAGTGATATCCTTGTAAAAACGTAGGGGTTTATGATGTAATAATGTCAGAACTGAGTCAGAAATTGGAGGAGTCAAATTATCTCAATTTTGTTCACTTTTCATATCTTCTAATCAACCTAATCAAATATTTCTCATTTCAGAGAATTACATAAGCTTATAAAAGTACGTCAGAAAGCTAGATTTAATGTGTAAAAGGTCAAATGGGTAGGTCTTGCTGATAGCAATGAATGTAACCATAACTGATTTATACATTGCACTCTAAGTATTCCGGGAAAATTGCAAATACCAGCTTAGCTTAGGTAGTAAGGTTATATAATTTGAAAGAGCCGTCTCTTACATATACACTGAATAACAGTAATTTTGAGAAAAATAGGATATAAAACCTTACAAGTATATCATCAGAGACTGAAGGCTGTATATTTCACTGAGCAGGGTTATAACTTATATATTAGGGAGTTTGTGTGTCTGTCTCTCATCACCACCACCACCACCACCATCACCATCATCATCATCATCATGATTATCGTCGTCATCATCATCATCATCATCATCATCGTCATCGTCATCATCATCATCATCATCATCATCATCATCATCATCATCATCATCTCAAAGGCTAAGACTGATTAGGTTTTTGTAAACACCCATGAATATTCATGCTTAACATGAAATATATAAAACGTTTCGATGCGTACAAGTAATGTTACTAGGTTTTGAATATTTGTTTATTATATGCCGTGGAAATGAGTGTATCCAGAGTGTGTATTAGGGGATCGTGAAGGCCGAGTGAAGTCGAGAATGGCAAGCTTTCCTGTACTGAGAATAGCTAGAAGGGATTTGGACAACTTTTTCGACAACTAACTTTTACTGGGATTTCAAAAGATGCAGAGCTAAATTTCTTGCATAATTCATGATATTGTTAGTTGCCTTATTTTGACATCACGCCAGGTCACATCTTTTAAATCGTGTTCATTCTTAAAGTTGCAATATGTGAGTAATGCATGGTTGTCAACCTTTCTTTAAAATCACATTCCATGTCTTTTTAGACCGTAAGTTGAATCTAAACAGTAGTCTGCAAATAAATAAATAAATAATAAATAAATAAATCAATCAATCAATCAATCAATCAATCAATCAATCAATCAATCAATCAATCAATCAATCAATCAATCAATCAATCAATCAATCAATCAATCAATCAATCAATCAATCAATCAATCAATCAATAGATAAAAATAAATAAATAAACCAAAATAAAATACCGACCTATTTACCGAAGTCATGCTTTCGAAAACAAACATTTTTGGATTTTTTCGCCTTATTGAACAATTTCGAATTTGACCTTGAAGATTAAAGTGTACATGCAAAGGTACATACTTTTTTTCGTAATTATGTTTATTTTGCCATAAAAATAAAGGAAATCGGGTTTGTAATAGTACAATATAATTCTAACACGAGAAATTGCGCGAAAAATGAGGCACTCTTGGCTCAGCCACAGAGCACCTTCAGGTAAGTACCTCTCATTTGCATATGGATAGGACAGGATTTGGAACTTTATGACGTCACTTCGGGAACACAAACGCATTCGTCAGTGTATCTTTACATGCAAAGCCATTATGGTCGAACCAGAAGGTCAACTTCAAAACCCGTTTTCGCCAGAACCCGACGTTGAATATTGATCAGATTCCTCAAGCGTAGAGCAATACACTCCAGCATTAACATCTGATGGCGTGATTTAGCCAAATTCATTTTCCCGGAATACTTAGAGTGCAATGTATAATATCAAAGCTTAGTGTTTGTCTTGAAAAATAACTTTCTATAGGCACGGACACTTGTTTGGTGACTCTAGGTACAAAACTTCCAAAGTAATAGAGCAATTCGTATTTGAACTTGAAGATGGAGGGCGAGGTCAAAGTATAAAAGAGCCTCTGATAAGATGTGTGTAGACACTGCCTATTTGACTTCTTGACTTATGGTTGTAAGACACATTTCTGCTATTGGCTTTGAAGAGGAAGGTCAGGGTCAAAGGACTAGGACTCATTATCAGCTCATCAGTAATAATGAGGTTAGACACTTGAATGGCGTCTTTGTATATTAAAGCTTTGGAGGTAAGAGGCAAAATGTGCATTTTTATTTCACACATTAATGCCATTTTCGGAGATCATGGTCACAAAAGTAATGTGCATATATACACCGTATGGTAATGGTGTGTGACATTTGTGCCAGGTTTGGTTGAAATTTAGTAATGGGTATCAGATATATGGCTGGTAATGGCCGGACGCGTGGACCATGGACATGGGCACTTTTATTCCTTGAAGTGATTTATAGAAGATACAATTTATGAACAATCACCCCCATAACGTCAAGAAAGAAAGTGGAGATTCAGAGGTATGCTGTAGCCGTGTCAGTGTTGACCTCGTGGATTGTGATAGATGTATGTAATATTTTAAAGATAGCCAGCTTGATAACAGTATTCAGTACAGTTACTTGATGAAGTATTCAATCTGCTAAGGGGCACCCTAAGCCATCTACCTGCATGACTCAACAGTTTGATTTAAAGTACTGTCCATGTGATTAAGGCTATTTCAGTACTACTTGCCATGCATTCACGAGTACACACACTCGATATACGCTTAAACAGTTTTGCCTTACGCTGTGTTAAATCTTTGGCGCTAACCCTTTCTGGCAATATCTCCGTTGGGAATAATAATCATTGAAGTGTAGCATCGTGCGCTAACATCACAAACTCGAAGCATTCACGCATTTCCTATATTTTTCTAAATACAGCAAAATATTCATAAATAAAAAATAATGCCAATTGGAATTGTTCTCTATGTAAGCCCTGCATCTTTATCCTGAAGAATGATTTTTAAGATAAGAATCATGATGTAGGAGATGATTTTCGTGAGAGAACGTTTTTTTTTGGCCTAGCGATCTCATTAACCAAATTCTTTATATTTTTAATCACTAGTCAATTTGATATATTAATAATTGTAAACTTTCAGGACTCTATTGTACAGAATCGATGCTTTTTAAACAAAACCAAATTAAAATCTAGACCGGTATTTACCACATAGTAACAGTTTACACGTAGGGAGTCTTCAGTAATCACAAGGGGGAAGGGCTAGGAATCAAGCCCGGTCTGTGACATAAAATGTGCCCCTCTCCTAGTACGTTATGCTAAACAGTGACCCTCCCTTATTCCCTTTCTCTAAAATATGACCCTCACCCTGTTCAAATATTTCAATGAAATACATCTTTTACATGTAACATCACCTATGGCGTAGTAGTCAGGATTTCCTGGGTTCAAATCCCACTAGAGACAGGGATTTCTTCTGTAGTAAGATCCCACCTCTGATAGTTTTTAAAGGTATTTGTTGGTGTTTGTATCAAATTAATGCATGTGTTTGGATGTAATTGGTCGAGCTGAAGACCAGTCCTCTACTCACACCACAACTAACAGTTAATTCACTGCATTTCTCTCTGATATATTACAATTACAATGGATTATTACTTTGCAATGATGGCAGTGGTGAGATATAGTAGTAGTAGGCTCTGGAACTGATGGCAGTGGTGGTATCATGTCAAAATAATTTAGCAAAATAATGCACAGTTAGATAAGAAGTGAGTAAAATTATTTTAAAAAAACCCATTCTCTAAAATATGGCCCTCCCCGAGGACCAATTTGTAAAAAGTGATCACCCTAATACCTCTGCCCCCCCCAGTAATTACTGAATGCTCCCTTGCTCAAAACAACATAAAAATGAACAAGTTAGAGTGGGATGTAGGAAATAATAGTAATCATCTACAATTCTGCTGGAGTAGGCAGGAATATTATCAATATTGGAAATGAAGTAAATGATACCGTATACTTGAAAGGGTATTTGCCTATGAATGGTGCAACACCTACGTAACATGCAGTATGACTTCTAAACGTAAAATGTTTATCATCAATTTTCAATCTATGTCAATCAGCCACAATCGTTAGAAATATCAAATGGTTATTGTGTAGCATACATGTACCCTATTGCTAAAGCTGATGTCGCATTGCACACATATTTGGATAATGTTTTACAAGTTTATTTCGCATTTAGAGGCCATAGGCCCATAACACATATACAGAAACAAATCAAAAAGTATAAAGATTGCATAAGTACATAAAATTATACGAGATTAAATCAGAATACATCTTGTAAGTGGAAATGTTTTGTCTCAGTCTAATTGCAAGTTGTCTTAGGTGATGGGGGTTTCGCTCGCCATTAAATGAATCTGGTTGAATTTATCCAAAGACGGATGTATGAAATGTTAAGGGAAGGTATTGCTGTCTAACGGTTTGTTTTGAGATAGAATTGAATTGCTAGCGCACCAACCCCTTTGCGACTTCCCCAAAACCAATACGAAAAGTAAAGATTTGATTCCTTGTTACCTAAGTGATTTTGCCATTGTCTGACAAGTCTGACATGGTTCTAAAACGTATTTGATCTTGTTGCAATACTGTTTTTACATTCTAATATCAGAATTAAAATGACAAAATTACCCACTTCTGAATTTCCTGTGGATTGTAAATTAGAAATATTTGCATAATTGAAAACATCCTCTTGTATAAAGGCATTTTCCTACAACAATTTAAACCAGACCAAATTTAGATTTGAGCACAACAGCTTTACGGCAGTCAGGTTTAACGACTTTGTTGGAGGAAATATATAACACTATACTCTTCTATTAAATTAAATTTGATATACATATGGTTGATTTAAACATTCAATGAGTAGATTTTAAATAAAATAATTTTAAATATAAAATAATTTTTAAATATAAATAATTCATCTATAATATGTCATTTCAACTACGCAATTCAATATCCCCTTTCAGGAAAGATGCACAAGGACTTTGTTCATACATATATACACATGCAAACCTCTATAAATAGCAGATACAGTGGAGATGTGTGAGAAGGTATCTCTCCTCGGGATAGACAATCATTTTAAATAAAATAATTTTAAATATAAAATAATTTTTAAATATAAATAATTCGGCAAATGCTTTATGACAAACAAATAAAGCTGCTGTTATTGTGAAGAAGAAATGAATATCCCGTACCTATTTTTCTCAACTAAACCTCGCCACTTCAAGTCCTCTTTGTTAAGAGCAATTGATACAATAGCAAGTCATGGTTTCCACTGCGACTCTCTTCCAGATGCAAATTAAAAGCATCCCTATCCCTTATACTACTTGATACTAATCTTCGTTATTACCTTCGTTATTACCATCACCATAGAAACATACTTAGAACGTGTTCTTATGAAGGTAAGGAAAATGTATTGTTCTTAAAGTTCATTTGATAATAGCTCGCGCAGCGGCTAAAAGACTAGTACGCATGCGCGTCGTATATACTACGCGAAAAAAATTGGTGGTTCTCCCACGGATGCATTGCGGCGCGCAGTGACTACGCATGCGCCTTCCATATACTACGTGCTAACGTGCATCCTCCACGCGCTACTGTATCGTCATAATTATAGCATAGGCGACAAAACATCGCCATGCATTGCAATATTGTAGGCCTGTTGGCACGATTATCGTAACATTGTAACGAGTATCGAGGCATCGCTGTACCACTAGGAGAAATTGTTTAATACACTATTTGGTTTGACGCACGGCAGTACGTGATACGGACAACTGATGACACAGCGCAGTTGAATTTCCGGGGTGTGGAAGTGTGGTTTTGACATTTATATTGTCGATAATTGATTTTTTTACATGTTCTAAAAAGAATAACTGCTTTCCTATGTTTGTTGGTACAGTAACATTATTTCCTAAATCATCGAGTTGAATTCAGAAATCGTGATGTTCGGCAACATGTCAATAAAACATTTGTCCAAAGACCAACGTTCGTGGAGGGTCTATGATAAGTTGGCTGATTCAAAATGAACAATATTAATCTAATGGCTATGGTGGTTTTTGAAACCAACAACTGCATAGAGTGTTGACTTTCTTTACTTCTTGTCTATGTCAGAGAATTAGATGTCATTCAATAAAATAAATTTTGATGGTCAACACCCCTGGAAAATGACCCAAATCAAGTGTACGAACCCTGGCCCAGGCAGCCGGTCACAAATGAATCTACCCTGCGCAAGCTTATGGGCTTTGCCTAGTTATGATATTGTTAAAGACACAGCTGATTGACATTAATATTTCTCGTCCACCATATATATATATATATATATATATATATATATATATATATATATATATATATATATATATATATATATATATATATATATATTTGACAAAACTATTACGCTCTGCCACTGCGGTATAGAGCACTGTCTTAGCAGATTGATACTCACCGAGTTATATATATATATATATATATATATATATATATATATATATATATATATATATATATATATATATATATATATATATATATATTAGTGTATCCTGATCACTATTCCTACAGGAAAATATGTATGTATAACATCTTCTTATTGCTACTATGTCTATATAAGCATGAGTTTTGAATCATAGATAGACGCTGTAGAGAGGTTTAACATATTGGACATGTGATATTAATCGTTGGCAAATGACTGGTATTGGTGTAGGTTAATTATGTTCATAAAAGACTCGTAACATGTAATTTTGTACCAGAAAACGAAGACGCAAATAGTTTCAAAAGTAGCAAGAAATTGTGTGTTTATTCATTACAGCTGTTTTTCGTAGACCGAGTCAAAGCTATTAAATGAACTATCAAGATCAGTGAGCCTGGCAATAAGGTTTAAGGTTGAGATAGACACCAAAATGATAACACACAAACATCACTTACACAATGTGGGCTCTTTATCAAGTTTAGTTAATGATATAAACAGTAACAGCATGCACACTACTACACAAGGTATAATCTATTGAAGTTCAAACAAAATCCATGGTAACCAGCCAGTGAAAGATGGTAGAATCTGACAGTTTACAGCCGATTTGACAAAATGAAGAAAAATAATCATTGAAAAAAACATATATACAGGATAACTGCTTCAGTATATTGACTACATTTTTAGGTAATATCGGGAGAGTGTGTGTCTAAACTTTAACAGATTCTACCAACTTTCACTGGCTGCTGACCATGGATTTTGTTTGAACTTCTACCTATTATACCTTGTATTGTAGTATGCATGCTGTTATTGTTTATATCATTGACTAAATACAGAGCCCACATAGTGTAAGTGATGTTTGTGTGTTATCTTTATGGTGTCTATCTCAATATGAAACCTAGTGATCAGGCTCACTGATCTTGATAGTTCATTCAATGGTTTTGACTCGGTCTACGGAAAACAACTGTAAACCATTGGTGTACCGCGTACCGTTTGAGTTGAAACGTTGTGAGTGAGTGATGGCGACGTTTAAAGGAGAAACAGATTGTTAGTGCGGCGTAAATAATTCATGGTGGGTTATCCGTTATCGGAAAGGGCCAGGTGTTAATTGGTGCAATCTGTGATGGATTTATATAATACACTATGTATAATAAATCAATCGGTCGATTAAGCAGGGAATGAGAATCACATTAAACATAATTATGAGAAGGTTGTATCTTACGGGAAATTTTTTTAACGCCTTCCCTTTAACAAGAGGTCACCAACAGCAAGTAGCGCTTCCAGTTTAATCATTATATATTTAAGTTATATTTTGAGCAAAAAAAGAACAACTGTTTGAAGAAGAACTCGTATGACTGGCTGATACAAAAATAAGATATATTTTAAGTACATCTGAAAATAGTTTCGGAGTATCACGAATTACGAAATTCCATTTTAGGAGGAAATAATATTTATTATACTTATTTATTTGTTAGTGACATTTAAACACATTTGATAATAGACAGTGTTGAAATGCTGAAAACTCAATACAATGTCTTCCGCAAATAACGACCATTTGACTATACGTTTTAAAGTGGCCATTATGATATGGGTGACATATGGGTATTTATTTTGGATTTTTTAATTCTTAACACTACTATGTTTTCCTACATGAAGAAACGATGTGAAACGACAACGACCAAATTTGCAAATGTTTGCAAATATCTTTGTTTGCATGTGTTTTCGTTTTGACATTCTCTTTACTATATTATGTCTTTCTTACTTCGGTATTGTTTCGTTTTCGAATATTTATGTAGAAAATGTAAAATTTGTTTTTTATTTGTACCTCATGTACATTATTGTAATTAGTATATTTCTCTTACGATTACCAGGACCACGGGCTAGATTAGTTTCCAGAGAAGTATTTTCATGGTCCTCTCCAGAATTGTTTGTTGTTATATTTTTGTATTGTTATTATCTTATGTTTCTGGTTAAACAAAATTCAGTTCAATTCAAATTAAACTCTATAAATTACAAAAGCTAAAACGTATATAGCAAGTCTTTTATTGTAATAGTATGTAGAATAACAAATAGTTTAAACATTTTTTGATGTTTTGCAATTTATTGAGTTACAATACAGGATTTAATATATGTTGTTGTAGGGTAGAGTAGGGTTGCTTTATGACTTAAACATTAAAAATAAATACTCACTTGTCATCCACATGACCACCTTGTGTTTATGTTTCTCCGACATTGAGGAATTGACAGGAAGTGAGTCTGGAAAATAAAATCGGAAACCTTCATTCCCCCCAACCATCAAAGGTACTATTGACAGAGTGTCAACATTTGACACTATTTAGAATTATTGGAATCCCATGTCGTAAACAGGAGTGTTAAAGTTCACGATAAAACAGAGTGTTACAGTAATAGTTAACTGCACATATCTTTTCGATTTGCTGATTATATTTCTGTAACGGATACAGGATGCTGTCAAGTTAAATCGCTAATACGTGGCGAAACAGAGGAAATTAATGTCAGCCATCCAATCAACCTGTTTCCCTTCTCTTCCACATGTTGATTCATTCTCCTCTCAAAATCAGATGTCACTATTTCTTCGAAAGAGACCGGATATTACGACTAGAAAAGAAAAACAGGCACATCTTCTAATTTTCTTGGCATTGCGCGCCGTGCATGGACAAAATGTTATATTGATAAAAAAGATGATCGACCATTGTTAATAAAAGGAAATTCGGACGGGTATCGTGGTTATAGAAGTATCAGCCAAATAGTCTGAACCAAGAGATTAGTAGAGCTCAGGTGTGATTCTAAAAGAGGTTTTGAAAATAAGGTATTAAAAGTAAGAGACAATGACAACGGATGTAAGGCAAATTTCCAAGGATACAATATTACAACTGGACACATTTTGGCGATTGATGCGGATAATCATGATCACTTTTAATCCACCTTCCCTACAATGAATGTCAATTTACCCGCATGTACTTATCACACACACACACACACACACACACACACCCACACACCCAACCACCGATGACCGAAACAAAAATCATAAAAATTCAAAATATGAATTACTAATTTTGAAATTTCTTCGATGAAAACGTATTGTGGCATAGCGATGACGTTGATGTCAATATATGATGTAATATAAAAACATATGCCTCATCGCGAAACATTGAGCGATTAGCCATTGTGAAGTAGTTTTACTAATATCGCAAGCCTTTAAGAAAATTAATATATAGTCACAAATCATTGAATGAAAGTAATGTCTGTCTGTCTGTCTGTCTGTCTGTCTGTCTGTCTGTCTGTCTGCCTGTGTCAGTGTCGGTTTGTTTGGGGGAAGGGGCTGGGTAGCATGTGTACTTTTGACTTTTGGTTATTTGACTCAGAGTACAAAATTTATATTATTTTTATGGTCATTTACATTCGTTTTAATATTTGACATTTTTAAGGCTTTTATAACAAGTCTCAGTCTATAATTTTAATGACCATTCACTATTCTTTTAACATTTGACATTTTAAGGGTGTTAACGGTATACTTGTTTTTGTTGCATTCACCTTATTTATGTTTTTGTATTTTATGTGCAGCGCTTTTGAATATTTTAAATAGAAAAGGCGCTTTAGAAAAAAAATAAACTTAAACTTAAACTTACTTTCCCATATAAATAGCAAACCGACCATAAAATTTAGTCAGGCTTTGACTACTGTACATACAAATAAAACACGTTATACTTAAACATAAATAAAGCACATAGTTTAGTACTGTCTACACATTATGACACTGTACTGTATTATCTGTTGACATTGTAATTTGACTTGTTATGGGTATTTTATGGTAATGCACTTTAACTGATAACACTTGGTCAATAAACCAGATCATTTAGCACGTCACTGTTTTAAAAGGTACATATACCTTGAAAGACAATGTTAATGTACATGTTCTCCTGTACAATGCATATTCCAATTTGGTCTGCCCGCGCTGCTGTTACCAATCGGTTGGCAGCGTTATAATAAAAGTAAAGATTTAATTGTCTAGAACTCATAATTCATATTTATAAAAGCACTCGCAGAGAGATTTTATAGGCTATATCACCACTGGCATGTAAAGTCACACAGGGGTTGCATGTCATGCCATAACCTGAGGAATATTGACAATGAAATGAAATGATTCTGAATTTATGAAGTAACATTCCTGAGCCTTATGGAATATCTAGCTCCATAAACGCAGTCAGCTGTCTTCAAAGCAAATGTGTTTTACAATCGAAGGATATATCGTAGATGTACCTATTCTCACGTCTCCTCTTAAGCGATTAATGCTGAAAATGGCATCTTTTCCCGTTGCTATGGTCACGTTATTTTGTCGTATCCGATGCAATGTTATACACAATCATGTTGACTAATCGCGAGGTCTGTTTCCTCGACGGACTGCGTCACCCCAACAGACACTGTTTCCCGAGGACGGCGTCTTCTCGTGTACCTTGTACCGAAGCGTAAGCTAAATACGATCGAGTCTCACAGACTTCCCTTTTAACAAATCACTGCTTTATAGTGACACTGACAGGAGGTTAGGCACCACTTTGGAAGTGGATTGTCTGTCTTTCAGAGTGATTTTCCCAATGATATTTTCTCTTATTCCCTTTTCTAATCAATTGCAAATTGTGAATTTTTTATCAGATTGGTCGTTACTAATCTTTATATCACCAGTGATTACGCTAACTGTAACCTTTCAAGGATCCGTATCAGAGCTTACGTATCATGACTTAAGTGTATAATCATCTGTGTTTATATATATTTTCATCATATGGAATATTACTTTTTACGTTCAGCACTCGGATTTCTGATGTACATGCACACGATGATACATTTGGTGGCTCTCATAAACGTTTTACGATCGATTCACTAGATGATCTAGCGACGGTTACTGTATAGGTGTAATAAAACACCATTTAACCATGGGGTACGTAGTGTTTCGATTGCCGCAAGTAATTGGTATCCGTTTATCTGCTTATCCGTGAAATAAGTGAATCGCGAGCTCGAGCTATGATCTAATCTCGAACAATGAGATAAATGACGAAAATAAACAGACAAGCAATTAAACATCAGTAATTAAGTACACCAAACAATAATTAGGATTATCATAACAAATGCTAACAAACAAATAAAGATGACAGTGAACCCCATAATACACTAAAAAGTAAAAACAAACTATAATCAAACAAATAAAAGTGACGAATTCTTTGACTCGTTTTGGAATCGTCTTCTTTCTATTCCATAATGCGAAAAACAAGTATGAAAATATGCTAGCTAGGGAGTGTGGTTATACAGCAATGTTGTACTCAGGGGCAGCAGCTGGTAAACGTATTATTGAAACGTGGTACTAAAAAGCCAAGTTCATATATATTAACTATACTCTTTTCAAGATACTTAGTAGATGTTTTCAAATAGGGTTCAACTTCTTATCATTGCGGTCATCAACCTCTTAAGTATCAAACATGTATAATTTCGTCGGCCTTTGAAGTATATGGCTGTTATTGTCGTCATTCATGATGCAATTGCCTGTGGCCAAAGTCACGGTAAAAGACTTGGTGACGACTGAACTTCATAACACTAAAGCTGAATAATAACGGCATAGAAAGGTGTTCCGTTTCAAAAGATCAAAAAGATTTACATGAAAAGTAGCCAGCAGATTAGATATTGTGTACGTGTAAAAAGAACCATGTGAATAATTATATGAAAATAAAACGACAGATGGTGCCACTCAGCTTATTAAAGAAAACTTCCCACAACGGGCACAAACACTTGAATACGCTTCCTATATTTTTGCAAAAATACGAGTGGAAATGCGACCAGGGTAGTGTAGAAGTAGGGGAAGTACGTAGAACATAAAGGTACCTTGTGAACTGTGTAATTCCTTGTGCTTTCTTGTCAATTTGTGACGTTCTTAGGAGAGCTAGAAAATGACAGGGTGTTGTTATGACTGTGAATTGCGTAATTATGTTGAATCAATGTAAAAACAAAAGATGTTACATCAGTTGTGACTATTCTATACAACGATCATGTATGTATGTATGTATGTATGTATGTATGTATGTATGTATGTATGTATGTATGTATGTATGTATGTATGTATGCATGTGTCTGTGTATGTATGTATGTATGTATGTATGTATGTATAGTATGTATGTATGTATGTATGTATGTATGTATGTATGTATGTATGTATGTGTGTATATGTATGTATGTATGTATGTATGTATGTATGTATGTATGTATGTATGTATGTATGTATGTATGTGTGTGTGTGTATGTATGTATGTATGTATGTATGTATGTATGTATGTATGTATGTATACTAGTTATTACATGTTTCATTAAATAAAATGAAAATCCACGTGAACAATAAATGGATGTTTTGAAGAAGTCACCTCCGACTAACGCATCTTTTGATGTGTTCTGTTTTAGAGTAAATTGTAGCATAAAACATCAAATGTTAAGCTCTTATGACCAGGATTCAGTGTGTCTCAAACAAGGATTGTGTGTGTCTCAAACAAGAATTATGTGTGTCTCAAACACCCAAATGCTAAGGTTTTATAACAAAAAGTGTAAAAGACTCTAATCAGGGTTATAAGAAGAAGACTTAGTATTTCCATCACTTTAATAATTTGTATTGTACAATATGAAATCTGTAAAACCTCGAAATATTCACGACTTAAAGAATGCCTAGGGAACACCAACCGATGATATAGCAAAGGTTAAAGCCGTGACCCAATGTCTTCAATGTCCTCAATATTTGACATAGGCTCGAACATGCCGTTTATTTACAATAACACATGGCACTTAAAACTATATAGTTACAGTTGATGCATATCCTTGTATACGGATGGTTCTGGGAAATTCCATTTGACTTTTCAGAACATTTGAAGTACAATCTGGTTTTACTTTTAATTTACACGCAAAGGCGTAGAAGTCGAAATCTCAGTCTCACAATATGGTTTGAGCGTAATCACGATCTGACTGATCTTGCAGTACGTTATATATCATGTGATATCTGTTTTTATCTCTTATGTTTTGCCTCGGGTCCTTTTTGTGATGGATATTTTATTTATGAGCTCATCAGTAACTTTTTGTGATCATACATCTGACATATACAACTCTAGAATTATTACCACAGGATTCAGATGATTTTGATAAATTGAAAGTCTGTTATGTACTTATGCCTCCCTAGCATAGTTATTTGCGCGAACTATGAGTCATGTAAAATGCCAACGTAAAGTATTAAAATATTTTTAGAACTAAATGTGGCATAAAGAACAGGAACATGAGATTCACTTGCGAACTATTAAAAAAAATGTGTCAATAAATTTAATCAAATTAAACTTTTCACGAACTTAGATTGTGAAAATATAGAATAAAAATACTTTTAGTTTGTAGTGAGAAAATGCTTCTGTGTTTGTAGAAATATCCAAACGTTGTAGTATGATTTAGAATCATAGCACATTTTATAAATAACTAGTCTGTATTTAATGGAATGAGTGAGTAGCTACTTAGAGATACTTTTGATTCATATTTTCTTGAAGACCACACGTGAAGACTTCTTTGGGTACGAGTGACCCATAAGCCAACTACTTGGCTGGGGTTTCACAATAATTACTGCTTGTATTTTGCAAAGAATTTTGCTTTACTGTATGTACGTATGTACTTATGTACTTATGTATGTGAAACTGTGTCACTATAATAAAATAATATCTATCTGGCTATCTGTAGGATTTCTACATTTATAGATTTGTGTCCGTGTGGTATATGAAATAATAACTACATTTGACTTCACAATTATTCTTGTTATGGGTACGTACCATAACGAAACAATTAAAACAGGACGCTATAACGTTTCTACAGCGTGTGATACTGCAGTATTTGGCCATGTTTGAAGAAGAGGAGACAAGTTGAAAATATTATTTATTGTTCAAGGGTATGTGAAGGGCAGCCGTAGCCGTGCTAGACAAAAAGAAGTTGCACAAATGGACTTAAAGATTTGACAGGCATGTCCCTGAATGTAACCTACGACTTTGCTCAAAATAGTGAGCTGTGGAACGCTTATCTTCAAATGAGTCACAAAGTCAGAGTCCGACATGACTGCGACAACGATACGTCACCAGTATTATGGCCATCAGAATATTTGTTTATTTCCGAAGAGTTTACGAATTAGTATCGCCACTAAGATAGAGTGAGTATGCATGGCTTTATTCACATCTTCTACAAGAGAATCCGATACTTACATTACTTGGTAGATATCTGAAGGTTGTCAAGAGCGAGACTCGTTCAGCATATTCAATGTAATGACATTATGAGCAATTTCAGCAACTACAAGTCAGAACGGTCAATAGTTTCACGATCAGCTCTGTTAAAACATAAACAGTAAGATCGCCGTTTATATCGTTAATATTTTAATATATCAATATAACACACATTCGTATAACTTTACATTATAATTAAACATGAATGATATTAAATATTTTACCTTCCACTCTATTATATCAAGGTGTATATATAACTAACCATACATATTGATGAAATGAATGCATTCAATGGTTATGTGTATTTGACATCCTCTATCTGCAAGATTTACGCTTGGGGGTTTAACATATTACATAAACTTCAGTAGATTTTTGACGTTAATACGAGTTGTAAGTGCTATTTCCACGCCACATACTCTAATGCTGAAGTGAAAGCGCTACATTTATAGCGGTAATTCTACAATGAAAGGTCATTTATTATATTTTTCGCGGACTATCAGTAATGGATTATCTCAACTATTGTGTATCCCCAGGTTATCAAATTGAGTTGACGCAAATATTTAAAGACATTCTGATTTTCACCGCTCGACTAATTCATATACTACTGACATGTAGGGTCAGGGGTTCTGGCAGTCATTTAATGACAACTGAGCATGTTACTGTATGTAAATGTAAGGATGATGACCGGGTAAATTACTGTAAGTAAGTGTAGGGATGATGACCGGGTATGTTACTGTAAGTAAATGTAGTGATGATG
The DNA here is from genome assembly GCF_964340395.1 of Glandiceps talaboti. Lineage (NCBI taxonomy): Eukaryota > Metazoa > Hemichordata > Enteropneusta > Spengelidae > Glandiceps > Glandiceps talaboti. Next base: position 3,373,887 of record NC_135549.1, on the reverse strand, counting down.
ACCGGCTATGTTATAGTAAGTAAATGTAGTGATGACTGAGTATGTTATAGTAAGTAAATATAGTGATAACTGAGTATGTTATAGTAAGTAAATATAGTGATATCTGAGTATGTTATAGTAAGTAAATGTAGTGATGACTGAGTATGTTATAGTAAGTAAATATAGTGATATCTGAGTATGTTATAGTAAGTAAATGTAGTGATGACTGAGTATGTTATAGTAAGTAAATATAGTGATAACTGAGTATGTTATAGTAAGTAAATATAGTGATAACTGAGTATGTTATAGTAAGTAAATATAGTGACAACTGAGTATGTTATAGTAAGTAAATATAGTGATAACTGAGTATGTTATAGTAAGTAAATATAGTGATAACTGAGTATGTTATAGTAAGGAAATATAGTGATAACTGAGTATGTTATAGTAAGTAAATATAGTGATAACTGAGTGTGTTATAGTAAGTAAATATAGTGATAACTTGGTATGTTATGGTAAGTAAATATAGTGATAACTGAGTATGTTATAGTAAGTAAATATAGTGATAACTGAGTATGTTATAGTAAGTAAATATAGTGATAACTTGGTATGTTATAGTAAGTAAATATAATGATAACTGAGTATGTTATAGTAAGTAAATATAGTGATAACTTGGTATGTTATAGTAAGTAAATATAATGATAACTGAGTATGTTATAGTAAGGAAGTGTCGTGATAACTGAGTATGTTATAGTAAGTAAATGTAGTGATAACTGAGTATGTTATAGTAAGTAAATATTGTGATAACTTGGTATGTTATAGTAAGTAAGTGTCGTGATAACTGAGTATGTTATAGTAAGTAAATGTAGATGACATCTGAGTATGTAAGTAACTGTATAAAGGCACTTCATCTCATATCAAGCCAAAATAACTCAGGACCATGTCCATTTAAGTTAGCAATAAATGATGTCGATGCTTTGTGCAATTTTATATTATCTAGACCATTCCAGTACAAAGCGGTAATAAATCTTGCTCCTATATGTGCCCGTCATTTTATTTTCATTCAAATAAGAGCTTGAATAACATGAGAATGAATGGTCGATGTCTTCTTTTTGGTGCAGTTTTACTGGGATTGCGACCTCTAATAAAGTTGCGTATATACTACCAGTAAATCTTGTCAATTAGCCAAACACAAACCTTATACGTGTACAACAACCTTTGACAATGTCAGAAATCTCGTAAATGCCAAGAAATTACTAATATGAATAGGCACGGGATTATTTGCGACAGTTAAATCCTCACCTTAAATGTTTGTGAATTGAAATGTCACATCGCTAGACTGAGAAACACCGTCGTATTCATAATAAAGAAACATCACATAGCTTTTCATCATTAGCTTACACCAAACAATTCTTAATAACGTAAAATCTTATGCCGGAATACACGACGAACACACGTCTATCAGGATATGGACACATATATAGCAATCAATTTGGTGAAATTCGATACGGAGACGTCAGTACTGGGGATTTACGTGTTACAAAAATGACATCATCTCTTACAATTTGCAAAAATTGAGTGCTACAATTAGTCGATAAGTTTTCAATCCCTTGTGGTATTACCTCCGAATGAATGAATGGATTATCTAATAAATCTTCTCAAATGTCAGAGGATTCACGAAAAGAATATTGACTGATATTATCTGAGATTACTTTATGAACAAAGAAAGGCGAATTTCAACGATTTAGTTTGGTTGAGGGAGGAAGGGAGTTCAATCAAACTGATTTGATGTGCTTTTAAAAACCTCTGATCTATTTTTTTTAGCTTCGCTGTCAGCGAAAACTGAGAGCGTAGCTTTAGGTATAGGTGGGTATAGAGGTATAGTGTATACTATAGGTGAATCATTGGTCAACTTTTTATATTTTCATCATCTTCTCCGAAAGTGACAGTCAGAATACTTCGATATTTGGTGTGCATGTTCCCTGGGGGAGGCTATTCAGATTTGTTCATATTGCTTTGATATCTGGTGTGTTGATGCGCAGAGGGTAGCTTACTCAGATTTGTTAATTTCAAGTCAGCATATCTTCTTTTCTATTTTTTATGATTTTTTTTTGTAATTTAACAAAAAAATTAATATGTTAACGAACATTGTGACCGACGCCATATTGGAAATCAGTCCACGAGACTTTAAGTAAACTGCCACTTTTCAAAAGACACTATTGACGTCAAACAAGCAATGTAATATGTGCCATAGTCATAATTCTACGCATTGTGCGCCCAAATGACAAGTGTTTGTTCGAAACAGGGTTGTAAACTTCAAATCCAAATTCTACACCCCTACTACATAATCAGCCAGTCCGCAATACCCTCATTTGCATACAATCTATCCTCCAGATAGCGACCATTACACTTTGAATGGCTGCTCACGGGCCTTATTTTTGGGTATTTTCAACTCGCCGTAACTTTCACTAGAGTCCACCATTTTAGATACAGTAAATGCCTAAACCTCAAATGACATCTCTTCTTTCGTGCCAGCAAAATAAATGTTGGCATTACATTTAGGAATACCGATTTTCCGACGAATTCGGGACGCATACTTGAGGCCCTGAAATTTCGACCCAGGTTTTTCGCTCATAGTTTCCTCAATACGGACCGGAAAGTTTACAAATTTCACAAAAAGGTGGATTTTTATGTGTTTTAAATAACTATGGCAAGTAAATTTAGTAGGATCATTGTGTAATGGTCCGTTCAAGACTTTTTGGTAGAAAACGACTGATTTGACCCAGAAGTTGAAGCTGGCCTCGTTTGACAGGGCGATTTTCCACAGCAAGCAGCTAGGAGTTCTTGGTACTCACTAAAATCACACTTCAGACCCACTATAAAAGTTTGATGTTTTCAGATAACATGTAACTTGTGATTATTTCTATATTGTCGTGCAATTTGGAGTGACAGTGAACTAGAATGAAGACAACTCGCGTAAGCAAGGCAAGGCATGCCTAGGCCATAGGCGTGCGGCGAAGAGCAATACGTACAATGAATCGACCAAACTTTGTTTATTGGCCGACAGTTTACATGTAAACACAGATAACTAGTGTTAGTTATCTGTGATGTAAACGACATGAACATGTCTTGCCATTTCCAAAATGCAAATATTTGGCAAGTAAAAATAATCAAAATAATTACAACTTTAATTTGGCTTCAGACTTTGCATTATGTTTTGCGCATCTTTCCCCCGAAATGTCAAGTACAAGGTTTAAATACAATGGAATGATGAAAAAAAATGGCCGAGTCTGCTGACAGGCGCCGGTCACAAGACACTCCGTAAATTTAAATATTAGATGATGTTATGTCTACTACAAGTTGAATGTTGTTGACAATTAAGCTTATGGACAGTGTTTTTGGTAAATTTATTAGAAAATTGAAATTCGATTTGCCTCAAAATTATTTTAGATCCCTAGTTTATTTCATTCATTATTAAAATTTTCCAGGGTTGAAGCTGTAAAACACTGGAATTATTTATAGCCAACCTCAAAAATCCTTTGTGTGTGTGTGTGTGCATTTCCCAGTCATTATTTTTCTGAGATTTTGTGTAATTTTCATAACGGTAAATTTTTTTATAAAATGGTGACCATGGTATAAAAGAACAATATTTTACCAACTTTCTGTGTAAAATGTGTTTGAGACATCATATGAAACCACTAACCACTTTATTACATCGCTACCAAAATAAAAACTAAAAATAACAGTGGAGCTATTCTGACCGATAGGTCGCTTGTTTTTTTATTTTTTTATTTTTTTACACTTTTTTTGATAGTTTTGCTAGTAAAAATGTAAAATTTCAAAACCCTTGGATAACAATTATTGTTTTTACAGTATTTCACTTGCAAAGTTTAAGTTTTGAACAAGAAAACCAAACCTTGAAGATTATGAATCAGATGTAGAATTCATCACATTTGCTAAGAAAATAAAAACTCAAAATAAACCAGAAGGTGTTTGTTTCCTATGTACAACTCACGACAATCACGACCAAGATACTTTTATGTAACGTATGGCATCTAAATGCTGAACCTTGATAAATCTGGTAATTATTTCCATATTGAGTTTTGACTCGAGGGCAATGGTGAACTTTTGTTCTGAAAAGACATTTGTATTTCCATTGACATTTCAACAAAGGTTGGTGAAATCCGTCGTAGCATTGACCTCTTTATACAACTGCTGATAAACATCACGTACAAAAATTATAAGGCAACTATTATAAGAGTTGAATTGAATATTTCTGTGTGTCTGTTTGTCTGTCTGTCTGTGGACATGATATCTAAAAAAACACTTCATCAATAGTAATGAAACTTGCTATATATATTCCTTATGGTAACAACAAGAACTGAATTTGGTAAACATCCTATGAATAATAATGAATATTTGAATAATTAACAATTTTCAGTAATTATACTATATCTACAGAATGCAATGCAAGCTTCAAATTCTACATAATTTAAAATATACATTTGTGATCCCAGAACGCATCTGCCCTGTAAATATTTATGAAGTAGCTTTTAGTTTGAATTAGTTATTTGCATATATGTTTTCGGTAATTAGTCCGCCACGTTTCAAATGTCCAGAAATCTTGGTACAGTGTGACCTATGCTAATTTGAATATTGACCCAACGATTTATAAATGTTGCACGTGCACGCTAGGCATTCAATACCACAAAAATTGGATCGCATCTGTGGGCAATCTTGTCAGGGAATTCGCCAAGACAAATTCAACGACCTCTTCACTACTTCATTCTCAATCAAAATTGATTTTTAGTACTTCTTGCTGTTCAAAACTAATCCAACGATCACAGTTTGTCAAAGGCTATTCGCTGGGCGAATAACAACAATTTCGGCATTATTCGCCCAGAGGCTGGGCGTATGGTATGAGAGATTGAACGCAATAAACTGTAAGTGCCATAAACTGGCCAAGCCACTAGGCAAATAGCCTGAATGTTACAGATTTTAGAGTTCCCTCCAATACATTTTATTAACGCAGTAACTAATGGATATACAATTTTGGTAGGGCAGATTTTTCCTTTTTGACAAGGCATGAACAACAATATTCTAAATGTTTGGCCCTTACAGGAGGCAGATTGACACCGTAGGCAGCCGGCTGTGAAATAATTGTTACATATATGAGATGTGACCCTTTAAAAATCTATCATGTTTTAAAATCATTTTACTTCTCTTATAATTATTTTCGGCATGGCCATAAGGCAGTTTGGTTACTATCCAATATCATCTCTTGCTTTGATTACTTTTCACATCGTAATATTCGTTCCTGTAATACAGAAAGCAAAAACTTTGAACGAGAACATCAAGGTGTTTCGATACATATCACAGAAATAATGTAGGATATCCAAAATCATCTCTATTGATTGCAAGAAAAGACATTATAGGAAAAATGAGTAACCTCAAAAGAAGATCAGTGATGATTGTTATAACAAGCCTACCGAAATATTCTTCTCCACTTTCAATTATAACAAAGGCAGACGTGGTTTTGAAAAAGCGAAATCCATGCTAGTTTGTGTCTCTTACAAGTAGCTTGTCAAACGAACATCTGCCGTTGAGTCTTGAAATTCAACATTTGATGTTGAAATAATCTACTCCCACGACAACACTCTGTGGGTCTTCATGAACGAGATCTTATTTGTTGTCACTGTCGTCATTGGAATGCTGACTTACGGATAACATTCTGAAAACACATCCATCTATTAAGCTATCTGTAAAAAAAAACCTCAAGGTAAAATGACAGGAAAGGTTGCATGTGATTACATGCGGCCAGGAACTTACATTAAGTCGGTATTAACGTTTCCCATTTATACAAGATTATCTCACGTAGAGAAATTACGGTGACGTGGATCCATACATTAAACACATTAAAATAAAGATACAATAAATGCAAAACAAAATGTACACACTGTTTATGTCTTTAAAATGAAATGTGATCTTTGACCTCTGTAGATCAGATAAAATAAAAAAAACAAAGCAATGATATCTTTAAAATACAACCACTTAGTTTGGTTTAAAAGTCTTATTGAAGTGGGCACAAAACTTGATTTGGTTCTGACTGTTCTGAATTTTGGGATACGAAATCATCTCTCTGATGGCAGAAGTTCAAAGTGCTGGGACATAATGTGGCCTTTGTCATTTACCATTCTCCTAGCTTTTTTTGTACACAAGATGTAAACAATTCATTCAAATCAGTCTGCTTTTCGCCCACTACTTTACTACACACATTTACAATCTTGTTCAAGATATTCTTGTAGGTAGTCCCGATACTACTCAACCAGCACAAAAAAGAAATGTTAAAACTGGCTCAATAAAACTCCGATATAATGTCTGCAATACCTTGGCATTTACATTTAGGGCCCTCAATTGTTGTAGACAGTAAACTCTAGATTGACATTTCTTGTGAATGAAATCTGTGTTGGCCTTGAAATTTAACTTATTATCCAAGATTGTACCTAAATATCTATATTCAGTCAATGAAAAGGTCGGGCACTGACCTAGGGTCCTTCCTGAAGTCGATAACCATCTCTTTAGTTTTCTTAACATTCAAATCTAAGTAGTTCAGAGTCATCAGAATATTTGATGAGTGGAGTTGTATGGGTACCTAAACAATCATGCAGAACAATTTATGCAGTAATATATATATATTTAACTACAAATATAACAACCATTTTAATGTTTGGGGGAAAAATAGTATTGACAGACAAGATTGTATTTGTACAATCTTGACATAGGAGAAGTGGAGGATGAATTTCTTCAATCTTATGAAGAGCTAAACAGGACTAATAGTGCTGACGACGAAAACTCATTGCAGAAAACTAGCACTATTTCTCTTTCATGCACTTTGTTTTAGGAAAGAGGCAGGCAATTTGTAGCAGAAACCTATAACTCATGAATGCAGTAATGTAATAATTATATTTTTGACTGAAGGCCATGGACTGCAATAAATGACCTATGTACATGTATATTAATATTTTTTCTGCTATTGATAAGTATGACAGTCTGTGAGAATTCCAGCTGCTGGCAAACACGTTCCATTAAGTGAATACTATAACCTAATATATATCTACACATTTATTGCGTCATTCAAAGTAATGAGTTCATAGCTATTATTCCATACATCTTGGTTGCCCTTAGAAATAGCTGTTCTGTTCGTGTCGCGTTATGCTAATCAAAGGCGTCACAATGGACGGGAATATGATGCCACAGACATTCAATAACCACCATTATTTTTCATTATTACATATAATCATTACAGGAAGCATTATAATAGCTTTCTTTACCAAACAAAAGACCGTATGTGTTACTATTAGTTGCTTTTCAAAATTAGACATAACATTCTTTTCTTTCAACTGCTTCAAAAGGTACACAATATTTGTACTAATTTGATATTTAAGAAGAATAGTTTCGTTTGTCATGTTCGATTCTCACAGAAGTAGGCTCAGACCTCGGCTGCTTACATTAGGGCGGCCCTTTTTATTTTTCTGTTTCTCATCTCCCGACCGACCCTAATTTGCAGCTCCGACATCAGAATTTTTTTATATTTCCGACCGACCCCTGAGCACAGCAAAATTGTAAGGTTCCTCATGGCGTCTTAGACCAGTTCTGCCGAGGCCGCGACCTTGCGACATTGGCCCCCTAAAATTACAAATGACGCAATAATTTTCCCACCTTACATCGCTTTGGCGCATTCATTTTACGGCAGACATCAACATTATCTATTAAAGTCCACGGCCGGACCGGGCCAGGCGCGCAGTGACGTCTATCCCACAAGAATTATACTGACTGCGTAAGGGAAGGTTTTGTTGACATCATATAAGATACAGTGACAACGCGCAGTTCTATTGTTAAAATAAAAAATGCAACAAAAAGATCAACTTTGATAAACTTAATCTACAAATTGAAACCTTAGAGGGAGTAGATGAGACGTCGAAATGGACGTCTCTCGTCACATGTTTTGTCTACCGTCACTGTCGTGACCTCTACTCTGACATACTCTCTGACGTGTGCGAAACACTGAACTTGCTACCGGAACATGTATCTGCCACTGCTCAGAAGCCTTAGTAAACCAAATTTATGGGACACGTTGTGATTTTCATTTGTTGATGGGTTGAATTAATGGAAACAAAATGAGTACATGTGTATTTTGATTCCGAAAAAGCTGTGTTAGGGGATCGTGCTGCATGCTGTTGACAGTGACACATGTGAATGTTGGGCACTGAATCAATGCGTAATCACTGGCATGGCAGACGGCCGATGTATGTGCGCCCGGTCAGACATGAAGATAGAACTTGTTGCGCAAATCAGAAAAGAATTACTGGGGTATTTACAAAGCCTCCCAACTTTGAAGTTGTTGAAAGTTTCAGTTAAAGATTCAAGTTTTGAGTTTCAAGGACACCTAATGTCAGCTTTCCTATCAAGTTTACGGTATGTAACTAGCTATGCAGTGTCATTTGATATCGGCAATACCAAATCATGATACACAGCCAGTAACGGTTACACTTATTGTCATAAAACCTTAACATTTGGGTGTTTGAGACACACACAATTCTTGTTTGAAACACACACAATCCTTGTTCGAAACACACACAATCCTTGTTCGAAACACACACAATCCTGGTCAAAAGAGCTTAGCATTTACCGTTTTGTGCAACAATTTACTCTAAAACGTGTCATTTGTTTCCGTTGTCGTGGTTCATCACTACCCAGGCAACCGTATGTACAAGCCGTATAGACAACGTCGTTAACACTCACCTACAGAACAATGGCTCGTAGTCAGTTTGCAAGTGTCGCCTTGAAAATAAAATATAACCTCGCAAACTACAACAGGAAATACCCTTATACAGTAGAATTGTAAATCAAAGTCATGTATAATTCTGTATTAAACCTCAACGTTAACCAACTTTAACCCTTTAACCTGCACACGTAGAGTCATCTTTATATTTATTGCCCTCGATTCATTTTGACGTTCTTATATATATATATATATATATATATATATATATATATATATATATATATATATATATATATATATATATATATATATATATATATATATACATACATACATACATACACACATACATACATACTTACATACACACACACACACACATATATATATATATCTGTGTGTGTGTGTGTGGGGTTGGGGGTTGGGAAGAGTCATACTTAAAACATTGCTTGCTCCGTATATTACAATAATGGAGAAGGTCCATTTCATTATGGCACGGCCGACTATTATTTTTCTCCTCACAAACGCCCTTTATGCAAATATTCCTTATGTCAACATTCCCATCTGCATCTCAATATAGGCAGATGAGTAGGCCTTGTCTTGAGTATGTTTTGATATTTTATTTTTTCTTCAACTTTCACGATCTTGTTTATCATCTCCAAAAAAGAAGCAATTCGGTGAATCTGATAAAGACAAAATATGTTTTCCCTTCGTGTGTTTAGTGATAATCAAGGTCATTTCCAGTCCATTTATATGTAATCTATCATCTGCTCAAAAGTTCTTAAAAATAAAAGAAAGCAGATATAAAACAACAACAACAACAACAACAACAACAACAACAACAACAACAACAACTTTACTGATAAAAACAAATACGAATACAAACAAAGCTTCAAGGCTCTCCCTGTTTCAAAGCATACAACAAACTCTTGTCCGTAAGGTATTCATTTCAAACGAGTACTGGAGAATGTAATATATTTTAGTCATATTGCAATAAAGTTTTAAGTATCCGTGACTCTACATACAAAAAATATAGAGGGAAAACACATATATATTGTATCATTATTGCGCACATCTATACATGGACGTGTTTTCACTGTATATGTCAACTGATATAATATTTCATTCGGTAATATCGATAGTATATATGCTGAAAAAAGTCAAACATTAAAACCTAGCATCACTCCTATTCTGAAAGTAGTTCAATTTGACGTTATACTCACTGAATCAATGTTTGCTTTGTCCGTCACTATTTGTCAAAGTAAGATGGTATATACCATATTCTCAATATGGATTATTTTGGTCTGCCTGTCAAAATGAGATATAAATATATTTCGGGTTTTGCTCACATTCTCCTTGATCTAAATCTTGAATCCAACTTTCCACCGTGTTTCAAATTTGTGTATAGATAAGCCAGCGCTAGTAACCAAGCGTTGTATTACGTCGCCAAGCTCAATCTGTCACCATGTCGACAGAAAGACCTTCATTCACACAGGTGTTTTGTTTAACACTCTTAACGTCTTAGGAGTTTCATTGCCGAAGGCTTGGAATTAAATTGAAGAAACTAATCACCAACATATAGCAGCAATGTCAGATTATGCGTGGGATTACTTCTAAGTGCACTATGTATACCTATTTTATAGAATTTAGCACTTCTAAGTGCACTATGTATACCTATTATATAGAATTTAGCACTTCTAAGTGCACTATATGTATATCTATTTTATAGGAGTTTAACACTTCTAAGTGCACTATGTATACCTATTTTTTAGAATTTATCACTTCTAAGTGCACCATGCATACCTATTATATAGGAGTTTAACACTTCTAAGTGCACTATGTATACCTATTTTATAGAATTTAGCACTTCTAAGTGCACTATGTATACCTATTTTATAGAATTTAGCACTTCTAAGTGCACTATGTATACCTATTTTATAGAATTTAGCACTTCTAAGTGCACCATGCATACCTATTATATAGGAGTTTAACACTTCTAAGTGCACTATGTATACCTATTTTTTAGAATTTAGCACTTCTAAGTGCACCATGCATACCTATTATATAGGAGTTTAACACTTCTAAGTGCACTATGTATACCTATTTTTTATAGAATTTAGCACTTCTAAATGTACTATGTATACCTATTTTATAGAATTTAGCACTTCTAAGTGCACTATGTATACCTATTTTATAGAATTTAGCACTTCTAAGTGCACCATGCATACCTATTATATAGGAATTTAACACTTCTAAGTGCACTATGTATACCTATTTTATAGGAGTTTAGCTAAACTGAACATATTATTTATTTCCAAAGTCACTCTTGGAATGAGATACTGTTTGATAAATGTTCCTGTGTATTTCCTTGTCTATTCATTACTGTGATGCCCTTATCCGAAGAATGTCTCTTCATTATGTAAATCGTTGCAATCATTAACCCAAAATCTTGATGTTTTTGTCATTCAATCCAGGGCCGTAGCCTGACCAAATTGCCGGGGAGGGAGGGGCAGAACTTTGTCTTGGTGCAATCATGCATTTAAAATTTGGAAAGGTGGCTAATTTACATAAATTTGCATGCAAATCGAACCAGACATGATACACTTTTTGTCATAAAACCTTAGCATTTGGGTGTTTGAGACACACACAATTCTTGTTTGAAACACACACAATCCTTGTTCGAAACACACACAATCCTGGTCATAAGAGCTTAGCATTTGCCGTTTTGTGCAACAATTTACTCTAAAACTGGACACATCAAAAGATGCGTCAGTTCCAGGCGACAAAACAAACACTCCAGTCGAAACCACACCAACTTGTGTCTGCATCGACTCTCATTGACGGAACCCTTGATGATTTCTATTTTAGAGTAAATTGTTGCAGAAAACAACCAAATGCTAAGCTCTTATGACCAGAATTGAGGTGTTCGAAACACACTGAATCCTGGTCATAAGAGCTTAGCATTTGGTGATTTTCTGCAACAATTTACTCTAAAACAGCACACATCAAAGGGCCATCAACACGGATTGACAGTTTGGGTGGTCTACATGACGTGTGTCTTCGGTGACAAACACCCCATACAATTCTGACTCTCCGACACCCCAGCAGTGGCAGTCGCTCGATCATGGATGGGTGGGTACCCCGTCTTGTTAGCGAAATTTCATATGTACCCCTTTTCCAGTTAATATTTCAATGAAAAAGAACACCCCCCTTTTTTATATAGTGAATCTGGGAGAAAATCACTTCAAAAACCCCCTTTTTTCCGAAATCCGGGAGGTTTTACCTTCAACTACTCTGGATTTCTACGCTACGTCGTGTCGAACCCCGTAGCGTAGAAATCCAGAGCTATACCTTCAACGACACCTAATCCATACACTGCACACGGTCCTCGATTACATGACCTTTCTCCCTGGGCCTTCGTTGGGGAAGAGAGAGAAAAGAAATGGGGGCATCGTACCCATATTCTCGGAGGGTGATCTGAAAAAGTACCCCCTTTTTACGATTCCACTGACCTAGATGGTCGACGAGATGCAAAACATCCACTGGACCGCGACCAAGAAAACAGGTCGTAAATTGCGATATTGCGATTCTTTAGAGTCACTTTCACAGTAGTCATGCTCGCAGGCGGTGTACGCATTTCGCTCAAGGGATGACTTACTCCGTATGCAAGCAGGACTACTATCACGGAGTACCATCTAATTTGGATGAAGAATCATTGAAGTTTGAGCGTATCATACACCATATTTTATTCTATAAAGATTACATGATCTATTTGTCTTGTCAAAAGTAAGGTGCGGTGGATATTTGAAACTTTGTGTGACGAGGCCGCAATGGTATAAAACAAAACACAACACAAAACGCTATGCTGTCTCCATTCCCAATGCCGGCATGTAGATAGTATAAAATTACATGAAAGAGTGTGGGAATGTTAAATTTGACAATGTAATGAATAGTTCTTTCTGTCATTAAATTTCAATACAAATTATCCCTGGTAAGTAACCTAACTCAATGCCCAATTAATCAATATATTGCAACTCTAATAACATATTGAATTTCTCTCATCAGCATCCCTAAAGAACTGCTCACTAATATCTCAACCACATACAGCAACGTCAAGGTTTGTCGCAATCTCGCCAAGCACACCATTCTTTACAAGTAGTTTGTAAACCATGACTTACTTGTCTTGAGACAGTCAATGAATACAAGAGACAATGCAAGTAATACAAGCAAGAAAATTAAAGCTTTTGGAAGATACCTTGAATTTTAGTCAAAGAGAAGGGATGGTTTTTTATTCAGATATATGGTACTTCTATTTCAGTAGTTCAGTAGGCTTTCATTATCACTCGTCACCCTCTTGGAGGGGTAGGAGGTCATTAGTATTTCTGAATTGATAATGACATGCAGGAAGAAGTAAAGGATATAGGTAGATGTGTGGGCGCCGAGTCATCCGATCAATGTGACCAGGATCGAGAGTGAACGCGGATGCTTATGTGAAATAAGATGAAATAAGAGATGGGGATGCAGTAGAATATCATTAAGCCATCACCACAAAAGGAGCCGTGGTATTAGTAGGCGCTCACACGCCTCGTTGCAAATCGTTTACAAAATAGAAATTGGGATGCCGAGGTATAATGACCTCGTCAAGTCATCACCACTAATATCACCGTGGTCTTTTGGCGCCACAAAGCGAGCCTCACTCGCCTCGTTGTATATCCTTTCCTTAACCAATCAGCATAATAGCTATCCTATAATCCGAATAATCTGACATTTCTTTCAAGTCAATGGATAGAACTCAACATTACCAGCTGATGTCATTTTGCAGTAGGAACTAAGAAGTTCAGTATGAAAGAAATTTGACTCAATGCTAATACACGGTAATACAGGGAGAGAGAGAGAGAGAGAGAGAGAGAGAGAGAGAGAGAGGGGGGGGGGGCAGGCAATAAACAGATGAACATAAGCTACACAACCAGTAATAGACAGAAATAAACTTACCTGCAGCTCGTACTTGGAGCATTATGGCGTATAACCAACGTTAATTTCGTGGGATTATATATACTTATATAAATAAAATTGATACATATAATCACGAATCAAGAGTTCATACTTCGAATAGAAGCTGTCCAGCATCATGATAATATATACACCAGATGCAGCAAGATGAATAATATATCACGGGAGGAATATAAAGTGAGTCTCAGACCCAGAATTAGATTCATATTAGAGGACAATATGATATGAGGCTAGTCTCACACTAAGCTTCAGATTCAGTCTCATATAGTCCCATATACGGATAATCACAATGACACCCAACGAATGCCGACAAAGGTGAAATGATACTTTGGGACTTCAGGCAATGTCCAACTTCACACCCACCATAAAATATTACCTCTACAGACATTTAAAGTAAGATTAAAATTATTTTAAACCACATGAATAGAGTGTGCCTACCCAACAGACATACCAGCTGAACTTTGACCCATCTCAAATGTCAATTGATGACAAGCTTTTATCTCTGAATTTCAGGTAATTTTTTCCGTACAAGCTTATAGACCACTGGCTTTGGTGAAGCTTGGTGTGAAAAAAGGGGGGGACAAATTAGCAAACAACAGAGGATACAGTAATTTCCCTTGGAGGTAGAAGATACCTCCATACATAGAGGTCTATTCAAATTGCATGGTTCGCTATAGCCAAAATAACGAGTCCAACATCTTCTATTCAAAAGTAATTGAATGCTGATTGGTGTAATATGTCACAATATGAATAATCAATCATTATGGACTACAAAATAAGCTCCGCCCAGGCTTTTCAAGACTCGATTCAAAATAGTAGAGTTACACTTTTTGTCATAAAACTTTAGCATTTGGGTGTTTGAGACACACACAATCCTTGTTTGAGACACATTGAGTCCTGGTCATAAGAGCTTAGCATTTGACGTTTTATGCTACAATTTACTCTAAAACAGAACACATCACAAGATGCGTTAGTCGGAGGTGACTTCTTCAAAGCAGCCTGCTTTACACACTGTTACAATTTCGTGTGGTGTCTAAGACACATTAACTTCTGTTGTGTCCAACACAGTAAATTGTTGACATTAAGTTCCAAATGCTAAGCATTTATGAACATCAGAAGATGCCGCTTTCCACGTTGAAGAGAGCGCTCGAGCAGTCAGTAGACGTCTACGCGATGTCCAGTGTTTTCGGTGACCATCCCGCTTTCCACTGATGTTTTCTCGTGTCTCCTTTTTAACCCCTCTCTCGATGTGTCTTCGTAGAGTACATACGTCCAGTGTCTACATCAAAATTTAAAAAGTGGGGTGTGATACGCTCACACTTCAATGATTCTTCATCCAAATTAGATGGTACTCTGCCGTGATAGTTGTCCTGCTTGCATACAGAGTAAGTCATCCCTTGAGCGAAACGCGTACACCGTCTGCGAGCATGACTACCGTGAAAGTGACTCTTCAGAATCGCAATATCACAATTTATGACCTGTTTTCTTGGTCGCGGTCCAGTGGATGTTTTGCATCTCGTCGGCCATCTAGGTCCGTGGAATCGTAAAATGGGGATACTTTTTCAGATCACCCTCCGAGAATATGGGTACGATGCCTCATTTCTTCTCTCTCTCTCTCTCTCTCTCTCTCTCTCTCTCTCTCTCTCTCTCTCTCTCTCTCTCTCTCTCTCTCTCGATCGATCGATCGAAATCCAGAGCTAGTTGAAGGTAAAACCTCCCGGATTTTGGAAAGAAGGGGGTTTTTGAAGTGATTTTCTCCCAGATTCATTATATAAAAAAAAAAGGGGGGGGGGGGTTCTTTTTCATTGAAATATTAACTGGAAAAGGGGTACATATGAAATTTCGCTAACAAGCCGGGGTACCCACCCATCCATGATCGAGCAACTGCCACCGCTGGGGTGTCGGAGAATTGTACGGGGTGTTGGTCACCGAAAACAACAGTCGTGTAGACTACCCGAACTGTCGATCCCTGTTGACGGCCCTTTGATGTGCTGTTTTAGAGTAAATTGTTGCAGAAAATCACCAAATGCTAAGCTGTTATGACCAGGATTCAGTGTGTTTCGAACACCTCAATTCTGGTCATAAGAGCTGAGCATTCGGTTGTTTTCTGCAAAAATTTACTCTAAAACAGAAGACATCAAGGGTTCCGTCAATGAGAGTTGATGCAGACACAAGTTGGTGTGGTTTCGACTGGAGTGTTTGTTTTGTCACCTGGAACTGACGCATCTTTTGATGTGTCCTGTTTTTGAGTAAATTGTTGCACAAAACGGAAAATGCTGACCAGGATCGAACAAGGATTGTGTGTGTCTCAAACACCGAAATGCTAAGGTTTTATGACAAAAAGGGTATTTAGAGTCTGAGAGTCTAATTCATAACACGAGCGTTATTTTTTATCATTTTTTCAAGTGGCTAGACTGATTACAAAACCCAACAGGACGTATTGATAACAAACGAGTTGTATTTACAATGTAGTATTCCGAACACGTGAATGAGATAACCCTTGCGTTTCTGAAGCACTTTATGAATTTCACATCTTATTAGCTTCTGAAAAGGAATATCTATATTAAAGGCCACTGTTTGACACACGAAAACTAGTAAATTGTGTAATCAAATAAATTAGTATAAATGAACAGAAGTTGCTTCTTATGAAATAAATATTGAGAAATATATGCCAATTTCAATTTGTAACGTATACAATAAAATATTTAGAGGATGACCGAATGACGTATTATTGTCTAACACAACACAAAAGTAAATAAAATCACTATCCAACCTTTTTACAGTTTTCTAGTCGACGTACATGTACTTATACACTTCTAGTAAAATGATAAACTGAAGTCAGGTGCAAACATGACATATGATGTATTACTTCCGTGTCCACACACTTCAACAAATCTCTTTTAAAATGATTAATATAAGGGAGCTTTACATGTTTAGAGCTTTGGACGATAAAAAATGTCTTTAAAGGCCGAGTGAGGGTCACAGCAGCTAGATAATGGACGACGGTTTCAGTCTTCTCATTGACCTTTGAACTGATCGTCATAAATATGCTAATCAGTTTAATGGCGGTCTTCCATATGTGACTTTAAGAAGATAGAGAGCAAAATAAAACATTGTCATGGTATCATCGTTAAGGAAACAATATTACTATGAGTCAAAGATGGATGCTTTCCTAGGTAGCAATTTTGAAATCACATTGGCATTTGATTAATTACAATATGCCACAACAACCTATGCCGTTACTAGGCAAGAGTTGATTAATAAGTGTAAGAAAATACTCCGTAAATAGTTTTCTGGTTTGCGTGTAAAGTTTGTCTCTCAGCTGCCTATTGAAAGTCTAACACCCTAAGGTACTGACAACTTTAAAATACAACGTACTGATTCAGAAGTACTATGACTTTATTGTCAATCACTTATACATCTCTATTCTGTATAGCGGTCAAATGGAAATGTTTCTTCCCGAAGATCAGTAATGAACGTTTATGTTCGAACATACGAAAATAAACCAGGGAATGACTCAGTCCGGGGGAGCAAATCGAATAGGGAACTTGCAAACCCACCATGTTGAATGTTGCATCATGGGAAATGTAATAATAAATACTAATCAATTAGTATTGTAAACAATATTGTTACATTGTTTATAACCACCAATAATCAATTCATATTTACCCTGACCAGTGTGGGAGGTTTATTTCATCGGTAGCTCCAGATAAGTTATTACAATAACCACAGATAATCCCATATTCCTTTGAGTCTGAGCATGCTCAGTCTGGATTGCAAGTTCCCTATTCACTCTGTTGTCAATTCTCTGATCGTTGGCTGACGCGTTGAATTTTCGAAGTGAAATATGAACATTAAAATATGTAAATCAGTTATTAAACTAAAATGCTTTTTTTTACATTTTTGATTTAAATTGAATTTAGGGATATTTTAATTTTATTAAATATTCGTATACAAGCTATACATACGTGTTATTGTATTACTATGATCAGAAAACTAACCAATGGCTTCCTGTTAAATGGATCAATAAATGAGTAAAATATGTTCTAGAAAATCAATTTTCTTTGCATATAAATATGCAACACTAGAACGGACATTCTGTATTGAGTTGTTTTCCTCTGGAATGAAGTTTGGGGGAGATGTTTGGATACAAACAAAAGCATATGTTGTGTAGTGCAAAGCATTGTTCAATGATATCAACAATTCAAAGTCAATAGGTAGGTTATAAGAAATTAGTTTTTGCGATAATTTTGAACTACAACATCACCGCATAACATGAGACGATATGTAAAAGGTCTTTTTGTTAGCAATATTCAATATTATACAATATTATAAAATATATATCCTATAACATTATATTATATTATATTATATTATATTACACTATATTATATTATACTATATTATATTACGATGTATATTATATTACATTATATTATACTATACTATACTATATTATATTATATGTTATATTATATTATATTATATTATATTATATTATATTATATTATATTATATTATTCAGAAATTGGCTACCACAAAGTGTCTGCAATATGCAAGAACTATCTTGAGTATGATAACTAATCCTCAAGGTTAATAGCAAAAGTCAAGGTCTTCAATGAAATTAAAACTTGCACCTCATTGTTCAGACGTGGCGCTTCGGCGAACTCCCTGATTTTGACGTCGAACTTTGACACTAATTCAACCAATGTCTATTTATTTTCCCCATGTTCACCATGTTAAATGCCAAAAAAAATCGAATTATTTTTTAGGCAACTTACATTTTTACAGGCAATATAACTTTGTATTGAATGGAAGCCATATTTGTGATAATAAATCACGATTTACACCATACCTCAAAAACTATTATACATAGAGATTCAATTCGAGTGTCTACCTCCATATTATCATGACAGGTGTAACATTTTTAAAGACCTTAGCGTTTGACACTGACCTTGAACTTCAGGTTCAAATATCAAAATCAAGCTATTTCTTGTATGTTGCATAATTGCAGACTCATTTTACTGGATTGCTGCCATATTTATTATAAAATCAAGTGTTGCAAAGTGTCTTTCGCTTCACCATACGATCAAATAGAATATCTCTATATTTGATCTTGACCTTGATCTTTTCGATGAAAAAGTAAAAATAGAATAAACCCATTTCATACTTTAGTCACACAGAATTAAAATGAAGGGGAGGACTTGCTTCAACAAAGGCAAGTCCTTTGTCCATTAGTTGAATATGCTGGAGTTAGATATATGTAGAGCAAATTGGTGCATTTCAGTGTATACTTGGCAGAGTCGATAAGGTTACCAAGGTGACAAAGTCAGTAAACAAAGTCAGTAAGTAGTTTTGATTTTTTTGTCCAACGCTAGTGTTTTTTCTAAGCTCGCCATAGAAGCTTAGGTGGTCAGGTGCAGGTGTCGACTTTCGTAAAACGTTAAATCTTGCAGTCAAATTATCTGAACGTACACGTCAAATGCCATAAGCGTATAAGAATATTGTATATCCATGCAACGGGTAATTGTTGGTGAACTGGATAAATTTGATCCATAGATCGATTGAAAGTGTGTATAACTGTTGCATTGTTGGCCTGTCGGTACATGAACAAGATTTATTGTGCTTTGCAAACGGATCAACATGTTGCATTTATATTTTGTAGCTATTACCAGACACTCTGTAATCGGCTTTTCAATTGAGTAAAACGTGTCAATATTTTCTATATAAAATCGTTGGTCCTATTGTTATATAAACCCGTTGCTCACATTAACTGTTTGCAAAGTAATTTTGAGTTCAGCGAGCTCTTTCATGATATTGATGTCCGAAAACTGTTAAAGTATTATTCAAACACAAATAAAAGCACAGGTTGAATTTAACATCTGGTCGACTTCTACATCCTATTTTTAATAAGATCGATGACAGTAGGAAATAATCATTATGTATTAATGCCTGACTGGACTTTGGATTGCAGGAATGAGCTAGGATCGGTTTGGGGCCAAGACAGGGATTTCTATGTATAGGTTTTGCAATTGTTTTGCAATTAATAGAATTTCACTTTCTGAAAATGTGTCTTAATTTACGGTCGTTGCAAAACGCAGCTCAGGTCAGGTACAAGTCGAGTCAGGTATCGCCAGAATGTTATTTTTCGATTCACATTCGGATCCAACGAGTCATTCAAGTCAATCACTCGCTAAATTACTTTCCACTTTAATACTACACTCGCTTGTACAATATTCACAGTTTTTTTTTTATATGTTATACCTTAAATCCAGGAATGATGCAAACTCATCTTGGTATGTATGTCATGATGACAAATGCTAATGTCTCAAACGAAGTTGGCGCGCGTTCTTGCTTTGGCGCGTTTTAAACATTCCAGATATGTCTACGATACATCATGTACGTGACGTTGTCTCCAGGATCATGTTGAAATTAATATTCATTCCACATCAAAAGCATTCATCCAAGTCAAGTGCACAACAAGTTACATAGTATTTTAAATACCCCCTCCAAAAAAATATACATGAAAAAATGGAAATCATAAGTGTAATGTGTCAGCATGGGGTTCTAGATCGTTGGGTGAGTAAGGCGGGAGTCAGAATTTAAGGCGGAGAGAAATTAAGGGGGGGGGCATGAAAAAAATTGAGTGTTCAAGAGGAGCATGACCATTCTGATGGTCTGAAAGGGGACCCAGAATATTTTGCTCATGATTTGAACCTCATGAGCGGTCGTTTATCGAGCAAATTAAAAAATTCTCGTGGCTTTGCCGCAATACCTTCTAAAACCTATTATTCAGTGATGAGTTAGATGACAGACATGCGAATATATTTGTGTATGCATGCCTTCCTCTGTCTGTTTCTCTCTCGTCTGTCTGTCTGTCTGTCTGTCTGTCTGTCTGTATGTATGTATGTCTGTCTGTCTGTCTCCCTGTCTCTCCCTCTGTCTCTCCCTGTCTGTCTGTCTGTCTGTCTGTCTGTCTGTCTGTCTCTCTAACTGACTGACTGTCTGTCTGTCTGTCTGTCTGTCTGTCTGTCTCCTCTGTGAAGACATTTTTGTACATTCAAACCAACCTTGTAGTTTGCCGAATTGTACACTTCATTTACCTACCATACATTTAAGTATGTGGCAGGCAATAGGCAAGCGAATGTGTGTGTCTGCCAAAATATATCTGTATAAGTTAGTGTGGGTTATGTAGCCATACATATGTACAATAATGTTTTGACGAGGGTAAAATTGGGGTATTGAAGACAATATTCAAGTACTCTGGCTTTCGATAATGTGTATGGTCTTAAATTCTATGCCATTAAATGGCCTCATTCATGTCCTTATTGTTTTTAAAGTGCTCACTGTGGGAGGGTTGTCCCCCATACCCTCTCCACTCGCTATCATCGAAGATGTTGTTTCTGCCCAGAATCGAGTTGAAAACCCTGCTGGCTAAGTATCTCCAAGTATAGGTTGCAGCCCAATGTGAGACCTTTTTCGCAAAACCCACATGTATTTGTAAAGAAACCTCTCATTGTTATTATATGTATGGACGGTGAAGCTGATTTACACTGTTAGTTTAATACAGTGTACCATACTTACATCTCTGAGTGAAGCCGGGGGGGGGGGACACGGTATAATTTCACATTAAAATATATGTAGGGGGGGGGGGGCGCTACGAAAATTGAGAGGGAGGGCTGTGCTTCGAAGTTTTTTGACCTAAATAAGGGACCGATCAGTTTCTTCGGCCGGGGAGGGCAGTGGATTGGTGGGGGTGGGGGGGGGGAGGTGGGGTGTCACCCTGTTTTTGAAATTGGCAGTAGGGGGGGGGTCATGCTGTTTTGAAAATTGTGGATGACCCCCCTCATTGTGTTTTGGATTGTGATGGAAGAAAAAAAATCATTTTCTACAATTGCATATAGTCTGAAACGTGGTACATGTAAATATTTGTTCTTGTGCCTGTTTCGTACATATTACTTCACGTAGAGTTCAAACATAACTATAACTACCACACAGAACATATCATGTAAATGCTTGGCTGTTTCACAACCAATGCTTCACTTATATTGCACTTTGGGGCAAAAGTGAACTACAAAGGTTTCGTAAAGGTAATCTTCATAATAGATAGTATATAAAAGAAGTTAATCTAAATTGTTCTACTCTTCAGTATGAACTTGTCAGAAGGGATTAATACACTTTCTATTTCTGACACTACATGTTATTGACTTTACAAATCGACCACTTCTCATCAGATTCTGTGGCCGTTTTGTCGGCCCGGTGGAAGAATCCGCCGGACCCCCCCCCACCTGGAGTAACTAATCAGTCCCTAATATCTCCCTAGCCCCCCCCCCCCCATGTAAACTCTGACCCCAGCCTAAGCTGTTACATGTATGTATGGTGCGGCTCTGTTAGTCTTGCGTATTCCATTTATTTTTACAATGATTAAACTGAAGGGCTGTTCTTTGGTTGTTTACGTCTTGAATTGGTTGATACATATAATTACTTTCGAGCTCTAAACTACCCAAGGTGCCACGCCTATGTGAATCAATTTGCTGAGTATACGACAAATTTATAGATTTCAACTAAGGTACTATTCCACAATAATTGATGTATTAACTCTGTCTTTTCTGTTGACGAAAGAGTTGGCAACGACTTACTTTTAATAAGCTTTTTTTTTAGCACTAAGACGTTGGAGAGAGCTCTCCAAACGTCTATGGTTTTACTTCACTCAGAGACAATCTATAGTGAACACAGGTTTGGTACGAGAGTTGACAGAAAACTAGACTGTTGACATTCCGTAAACATAACATAGTAGACTTTGTCAGCCATAACGAATTCAATATGATCATGATGGTATCAGATTTTATATTATACATGTACATTACGCTGGGGGAAACATCTCTTGCCAATACTATGATGTCATTGTTTTCAAACAAACAGAACAAACAGTGACAGTTGACTAATGTAAATTTTAGTTTCAATAAGAGACTTGCTGTTAGTTACAAAAAAAAAAGAAATACAAGCGACTTATCGGTCAGAATAGCTCCGCTGTGTTTTTTCCTTCTTTTTTTGGAAATATATGTAGAAGTGGTTCTGCTGTTCAGCTCTTCCACTATACAGTTTTGTTTTAGCAAAGTAACTAATATAAAGTGGTTAATGGTTTCATATGATGACTCACACACACTATAGAACACATTTCACTCAGAAAGTTGGTAAATTATTGTACTGTTATACAATAATCATCACTTTACAAACAATTTCTTTTTACCCCTAATTTGAACTTCATCAACTGTACGTCACAATATCAACCTACAGGCCACATGGAATAACAGACTGTCTATGATTGAATACGTGATCATTATCACGCCATACGTCGATCAGAAATCCTGTCATTTTTGACATTTTGATTCAAATTCAACGACTAAAACTAGCATTCCTACACTGTTAGAACTCAACCTACCAAACGTCGTTCGCGATTTCTTAGAAAAACAACAGTTTTCGAGGGTATTCACTTTACGATGTCATCAACCTACACAGGCCAGCATAGCTACAATAATTGTAGCGTTTGTTGTGATTATGAGAGGTTTTTCTTTTGTTTTTGTGTTTTTTCCGTTCCGATATTTAATTGGAAGCAAACGCTACCGATTAAGATCTGAATCGCAAATTTGGGTTGATTTTTCTGGTAAATTGCCTACCAAACAATCGGACATTTCCTAACTCCACCATTAATTACGAAGCCTTCAAGATCCAAGAAATGATTTTTGATAGGAAAATGCAAGTGTGGTGATTGAATCCTACTGCCATAATGATATTTAAAAAATCGGAAATCTGATAACATATTGTTTACCTAGGTCGTGTAGTGTGTTTTACGAAAACGTAAAGTATCAAATTGATGTTACGAATGATAGGTGATGAATGACGAGTAAGAACGTATTCGTAATCCAATTCCCACTTTATTACCGCATCACATTAATTTCAAATTCCCATGTATTTCATATATAAAATAACTTTCTTTGTAGATGAATGACAGTGAGGAAGGAGACTCAAACTATATAGACATTGAGAAAAATATTGTTTGCTGTGAGTAGGTTCCGTTTGCCGATAACCAAATCCATGTAAACCAAACTAACTGCCATATACAACATTCCCAAGCAAGCAATAACATGAGTTACGTTGCACTCATCAGACAAGATTTCGTATGCTGTTACCGAAACATATTTTCTTTTAGGAGACAGCGTGATATGGTGTTCAATGGGTAGGGGGCTGGATAGTTAGATGGAACGTAATAATATCATCTACACTTTCAAGCTCGAGGAGACTGATACAGACTGAGTTCGCTAGAAAAATAATTCGGGGAGGAAAGTGGGCTATATGGCGAAAATGATAAAGATCGCAACGTGGCAGCTTGGTACCTTTGTATTATGAATACAACTGATAGACTGCCCTGTAATCTTTATTGTGAGTACAAATGCTGAAACACAAACCGATAGTGGATTTATATTTAATTTGTAAAGCGTTGTGCAAACGGCAACATGTTGCAAACGTTTCTGGTTTCATTATTCTGTTAGACTTGAGAAGCACTTCAATCTCAGTGGTTGAAACAAACCGTTGTTCGTTGGATTGCCACCAATTGATTTACGACTTGTCTTTTTTTTCCATAGCGACGACTTTAATAACAAAAGTAATCAAATGCTAGATCTGACATCTCATTTTATACGTAGGAATAAAAACGTGGGCACATATAACTTCATCTACCTACACTTCTTTTCTAAAAATGGTGTTCTTTTTATAACTCATCTGAAAAGCAAAGTCGTGTTGACTAATTGAAAAGCAAATTGTGAATGCTATTAGGCCAAATAAAAACGACGAGCCTGGTCATAAAGCCGCTGACCCTCAGCATTTGTGAAATATTCAAACAAAAGGTAAAATGGTGAGAGTTGGCTTCTATTTCCGTGAAAATGTTCATGCCAAAGTATTTATGGTCAATCCATTTTTAAAAATCCCATGCCAGAGAAATCGAGTCTTTCAAAAATGTAAGTTGAATTTATACAATACAGTCTGCAAACTGTATGACTACTTTACATACAATTGTCTTCCTTCTACACGTCACTAAACTATCACAGAATATTGTGACCAACGAGTAACTCGTTTTTGGGTCTAAGCAATTTCTCAACAACAACAACAACAACAACAACAACAACAACAACAACAACAACAACAACAACAACATCGACGACGACGACGACAACAACAACAACAACAACAACAACAACAACAACAACAACAACAACAACAATGAAACTCCGACCTACCTACCCTATTTTCTGAAGTCACGTTATCGGAAATAAACATCTTTTATTTTGCTTTAGATATTATGGGTAAACAAGAAATAGACTTTTCAAGCGTACTTTTAGATTATTTGGTATAAGTTTAATGTATAACTTTACATACGATGTCATGAACAGAATCACGAAACGACTGCGTCATTGAATATCCAGCTCTCTCTACCTAAGCTTATAGATGGACAACTCCTGAAAAGTTGCAATATAACAAATCACAGCCATCCCCAATACGAAAGCGTAACCGGCAGCAGGCACAGTGTCTGAAACACACGTGTCAAAGCAGTGATGTGATCGCAATAGATAAACTACCTCTGAGCGTTGTTTTACATGTACAACGGACTTGCCTAATCTAGAGGTAAGGAGCAACGAAAATCAATGATATTGTACAAGATGAGAAGTGTGGGTAACGTGACAGAAACCGACCAGTGCCGTATGTACCAGTACCTGGTTGGATATCTAAATTTACAGTACATTTCGAGTTTACACACACACACACACACATGTTGTCACTCACCCAGCCAGCAATACACGTATACATTTTGAAACGATCGATCCGAAATGTATTGTTAATGCTACTTTTACAGAATATAAAACCACCACAGCACTCACAACGGACAAAAGCAATAGTTTAATAAAACATAATATGGTATTTATTGAAGAGGAAAAACAATCATTATTCCGAATTGAGCTATCAACATTTCAGTAGAAATCTGACTCGATATTGAAAACGCACTTGAAGCTATGTTTCTTTGATATGCACTGGAGGAACACTTCTAATTGTTGACGTGTTAACTAAAGTACGTAAAACTCTCAAGGTGTTAATAAAGATAAAATCGTTAATTCCACTGATTGTCAGTTTTTTTAAATTGAGTGGTTGTGAACACTGACTTTGGCAATCAACGAAAAAAAAATTAATTGTTCTCAAGGGTAATCGTGGCAGTGATAACAAGGCGCGGATGATGCGAGATAATCTGTTCCGGTCCCTCGCCGTTACGATGATTATTACTGAAGGCAGCAAACAGCACGACGAAAAGCAAAGTGTTGTATTGCAGAGATCACGGAATAATGGTAAAATTGTGAAGTTAAGCAATCGAGAAGTACGTACCCTGCAAGTGATTCACTGTCAGACTATTTTCTAGCTTTAACCGATTGTTCGAAAAATGAATTCTTCGTCAATAAAATGTTTTAGTCTTCCTAGCAATTGTATATTTGTGGTAACTCACTGCCGTGGAATAATGCAGAACGCTGCTTTAAATGCTGCACGATACTTGGAACTCAAGATATTGTAGATGATGGGATTAACAGACGAATTCATTTCTAGCGAAAAGGCGGCAATGTTATTGAGAAGTCTGTATGTGCATGATGAAATCCGAAAGAATAAGTCCATAAAAGCCAACACGGAAGGCACAGCACAGAGGAAATACACGGCAGTTGTAGCAATACAAAGTCTAACGATCTGCTTTTCTCGGCTCCTAAGGGCTTGTGCTGAACTTCCCTGCCTAGCTGCCTTTCTGACTTTGCAAACAACCTGGGAATACAGAACAACGGTAGTAATCATGGAGAATACGAGGAAGATGATTAATATCACGGGACCAATGTAAACATACGTCTGAAGACTAATTGCATGGTAACCAAGGCAAAGAAGAGCGATTTCAAGCGACAACAGTGAACCCAGTACCCAAATTGCGAGTAGGATCTTCAGCACAACTTTCGGTCTGTGCAATAGTCCTCGCTTGTAGAACACAGGCTTGCAGACTGCTAGGTACCGATCAAACGCTAGAAATGTGACCGTCAACAGCGATACATACTGCAGAAGTCTTGAAATGATGAATAGCGCACAAAATAATTTCTCATTTGTCATTAAAGGGCACGGGTAACCGTAGAGGTAACATCCCCACGTAAAGCAATGACTCATTAGATGTAACAGATCGGCAACTGCTAGATTGACGAGATAGGCATTCGTTACTGTTCGCATCGACCGTACACGTCCGACCACGATCATAAAAGCCACGTTGACGGGAATACCAAAACTTAGTATTGTTAAACCTATTCTTGCCTGTGACTTCAGACTTGTCATACAAGGGTCGACGTCATCCGTGTTGTTGTATGGATAATAAGAATAGTTATCCGTGAGCAACGTACTTACGTTCTCGTACTGTGTCATTTCGTGTTCACAACGGATAGAACCTACATAGGTCGGAACTGATCGACTGATGCTATCACTGTCACTATGAAGAGTCGAACACTAGTAATAAGGCAAACACTCACACGTATGGTTGTTGGAACTGAGAACAGTACTGGTATGAACCTGGGATATCAGAACTATAAACGAGCGAGTTGCCATGGCGACAGTAAGCGCGTAGTCTCTTTGGTTGTCTGCTTGCACCAATAGCATCTCTGATGCAAGTAATTAGATTCATTTACATTATATGTTTCCTGTGGATAGTATGAGGGATAGTCTGTCAATGGGATTGAAAGTCACACATCCACTGTTATGCAACTTTAGGGGGCCATCTTAGAGTAAACGATCCCTTGGTGTGGATGAAACGTTTGTTTAAATTCGTTAAGTACAACACAACATTGAAGTGTCACCCACGTGATATTTCCGTGATTACAAATTTATTGAGTCCTGGAACTAGTCATCACTTGAAAAAAAGGTTATGTGCATGCGATCGCATGGCTGAAAGATAATTCAGTTGCGTACATCTTATAGGGGCCATATATGGATATGGATTTTTAATTCATAAAACAATTCATCATGGCTTCCTACTTGAAAGAATCAATGTGAAACAACATTGACGAAGTCTGTGTTTGTCAATAAATTGTTAACAGCTAGAAAATGTGTAAATTGTTTGGTATTGTACGTACAATAATTTTACACATTTATTTATGTTTTGCAATTTATTGAGTTACAAACAAGGACTTGTCATACATTGATTCACATTGATTTTACAAATAGGAGGCCATAACATTGTTTTATAAATTGGAAATTAAAAACAAATTCCCCAATTCTCGTCCATATAGCCACTTTAACTTTACAGTACTTTGGTATTGAACGTATTAAAGGTAACTTGAGAAAACACGTGGAACAAAATTAAACCTGTTATGACACTGATGGAGTATTGGGATCCTCGTGTATATTAAATGTAGTGAATAATAACTTTAGAAACGGTAACCCAAATAGTTCGCGTTGGCAGTATCAATCGAAGTACGCGATATGTTGAAATAAAATGTTATTTAAAAAGAGCTAGGCTTCATTTGATAGAGTATCATATTTCAGAGTGGTTCGTTATATATCTCTGAAAGCAGGGTTGAAATTTCTATACTAAAAATATTCGAGGGCAAATGTCAGTATCAAACACGAGTCTCTTTCATTATTCTCGTTCTAAAGATGACATTGATGAGTTCCATGAGTTCTACAGGGACTAAATTATAAGAATCACCTACTCGATTACGGTGATCTTTTGTTTAATATCAAAACTCAATTATAACTCAATGGCTGTTGACAGAAGTTTTACCAGTGTTGCTAAAGCTCACGTTATTGACACACGTAATGCATGCATCAATTGATTTTGATGACATTAAAGACACAATGCCAGGAACAATAACTTGTTTTCTAAAACGTAGTAATTTACATAAATGAACCAAGGTTGCAAAAGGCAATGTACGGGGTTTCTTGACAATCTCCTGGCGATTTATTAGAAAGAGACATGCAAATATTATAAATTAAAATAATAGATATCGTTAGGCTTAACCAAATAATACAATAACAGAAACAATAGATATTTACGTTAGAGACACATGTGTACAGAACGATGATAACATAACGACTAACTCGGATGTCAGATTCCGTTTATACCAAAGTCGCTGTAATTACTAATAGATATAATCAGGTCCGAACACATACATTTCGTTGAATATTGTGAGTTTATACTGATTAGACAGGTCGAAGACCAACATTAAGAACATCACATTCATTATAATTAACTAAACGCATATTTCCAAGTGTTTTATTTGAGCAATGTATTATACTTTGCCACGCATACCTAATGCGTGTCCAGAATTACAATATGTTGTGTATACCTAATGAGATTTCCAGAATTTGAATATCCCTTGCTTATCTAATGAGCGTAGGATAAATTTTGACAACATATATTACAGCGTGTCGGGACGAACAAATCATTGTCTGAAAACCTAGTTCTATTATTATATATTATTGACTTGATACTGGGTTATATCCCTGAGGTGCAAGGATATGATCAGTAGTAGAGGAGTGCTGATCGAATCCTTGCACCGATAATATTTTTATCACATGTCACCTGTGAATTCATTTTCATGCACGGAATTTCATGAACTTTATAAATGATGAATAGAACTGAATTCTGTACTTGAACTGATTTTACATTTACATTTAATAGCATCGGATTACTATATTTGAACGCATATTGTTGCGTGGTAGACTCGTTTGTATAATGTTCAAAACAAAGTCGCGTGTCAGTCATTTTGGTCGGCGTCATTGTGTTCAGAACGCCGGGTTCTCATATTACACATGTTACGTGTTACACATGTTACACGTTATATGTCAAGTGACGTATTCGCCATGGGATCGGTTATTTTGAAAAGCTTGCCGTTCTTCAAAAAATCACACAAACAGCGTGAACTGTCGTAGAGTCCGACAACCCCAGCAGCGATGACATTACAAAGTTTATACGAACTGACATTGTTGCAAAGTAGTATTCCGACGCCATTTTAGTAGCGTGAGTGATTTAACGGCAGAATTATTTCCATTTATAAACGTATTTTCCTCACAAGTTAATGTTGATTTCGCTTTGTTTCTGCATGTCAAAATAGTTCCAAGTTGATTTCAATCAATTTGAAAAAAGAGTCGCCACCACTTTCTCTATTGAAAACAATGCATAACGGGGTGGTCCAATATACGTGATATATAATAATATCAGAGTAGGGCATGTCGAATTCGCAAGACCTTTGGCTATGATATATATGAAACAGACGAACATGAGGTTTAACTAAATATTTTCAATCCATAATTGTAATCCAAAATCCTACTCAAATACATTGGTACGTGGATGATTCATGTGTATGTAAATAAAAACACCGACAATTTACAAAATGAAAAAACAAACCTACCCCTCATTTGAATAGACACTGCTGTTAATAAGTATATATATGAACCGGCAGGTACATTGTGACGACAGTATAGTCTACATATGCTTGTGACTGCCGTAGAAAATGTTTAAAATACGAAAGGACTCATTTACAGCTGGGTGCGTCATTATAAATGAGCAAGCTGTCAACACATGTTTTTTCTTTGCATATGTAGAGATGTAGAGCATACTGTTCTACGCTATTGCTCAATGAATTGAAATATTTATTGCTAGATACATTCACTTCATTTTTTACTCGAGGGTATTTCTAAAAGGAGTCTTTAAAAATGTATTCAAACTACCACAATGTTTTTTTTCAATCAAAAGTCATTTTTATTACAAACCCTTGAATGCCATTGTTATGACAACCAATGTAGATAACACAAAGACAACAGTGAACAATGTTTCGAAAAAAGGAATGTGATAGTCTAATATATGTTGCACTTGGGATATAATACATACAAACATACATACATACATACATACATACATACATACATACACATATATATTTACACATACATACATACTCAGTATATGTAAAATGTATATGCTGGAGTAAGCAGTGCTCAATATGTATGTAGAGCGGTGTAAATAACACAGTATCAAGTACGATACACGGGGGCCGTTATCTGGGAAAACGCGCTATTTCAACAGATGAAAAAAAATATTTATTCACTGCCATGATTCAATAAATTAGTAAATTGTTGCGTTTACGTTGATGTAGTATTAGAGTGATTGTATGATGTATGTGTGTGTGTGTGTGTGTATGTATGTATGTATGTATGTATGTATGTATGTATGTATGTATGTATGTATGTGTATGTGTGTGTGTGTATGTATGTATGTATGTATGTATGTATGTATGTATGTATGTATGTATGTATGTATGTATGTATGTGTGTGTGTGTGTATGCATGCATGCATGCATGCATGCATGTATGTATGTATGTATGTATGTATGTATGTATGTATGTATGTGTGTGTGTAAGTGTGTATGTATGTATGTATGTATGTATGTATGTATGTATGTATGTATGTATGTATGTATGCACGGACGGACGGACATGTGTGTGCGTGTGACCGCGCATATGCGTGCCTTTTAAAAACTGGTTGAACGCCTAAACTAGTTAGTTGAAGTGTTGAATGGTAGGATGTTTTACATTATTTCTTTTTCACAGCTTTCCATTTCTCATTCAATAACACGGTTCCTTTTTCTATGTTATTGAAGACTGAATCATCAATAATAAATTAAAGGTTAGAAAATATTAGAATTTAAAAAAAAGAAGAAGTAGAATTTAGAGTCATGGCAATTAAAGGAAGTGGTATTAACTATCTAATGTATTAGTTTGGTTTCGAAATATTTGAATGTAGCAGCAGCAACGTGTTGTAGTGGAACAGTATAAATCAATAGTTATTACAATTTGTATACACACATGCAAACGATAATGAAAAGGTAACAGTAAGTTGACGATTACCTTGAGAGTGGTGTGGTATTGTACATTACATTTATCATTACAAGCGATTGTAAAATTACTATGTCTTTATAGCCTTTTAAACATTCTAAAACCATCGTATAACCTACTCGGATATACAAAATACCCTGCAACAGGAAATACAAGAGCGGAAGGATTAAAGTCAATTGATACATGTAAAATGTATTGACGTGTTGAGGTATTACCTCGCCTCGATTCAGTTCAATCAGATTATTCATCTTTCTCTGAGGCTGACAATTGAGTCAATGAAAAGATGTCAAACATAACTTACATACCGGAAACACCATAATCAGATTTCGTTTTGTTATAGAAAGATCAGAGAACGACGTTTATTATATATCAAATAATCAAAACAGTTAGGAAGAGCTATTTAATATATATCACATGGCCGCGATCTCATCACAAATAAAGATAAAAAGTGAAAATTGATTATTCCGACGAGCTAGCACCACGTTTACGAGTTGTTGTGATTCAATAAAAATAACAATGATGTATTTCAAAATATTTGCCAACTGAAGTCATAACCTAAACGAAAGATTTCATAATGTAAAAAGATAATGACAAGAGAGAAAAACGTTTTAGAAGCATGACCTGTTATATATAGAAATTGTGAGGTGATGTAGAATTGGCGTCAATTTATTACCAACTCACTTTGATATACAGAACACATCAAACTGTTTTAGAGTAAATTGTTGCAAAAAAACGGCAAATGCTAAGCTCTTATGACCGGGATTCAGTGTGTTTCAAACAAGGATTTTGTGTGTCTCAAACACCCAAATGCTAAGCTTTTATGACAAAGAGTGTAATTTTGTCAATTACATAATTTATTAACCAATATCTGCTTGCCCACGATATTTCGTTTAGTTTAACGTCTTCGTAATTGTAACCATACGTTTTATTATATAAAAAAACTACAGATATTCAAGAGTTAGTGTTTACTGAACATCGTTTCACAGCAATTGTTATAGTAATGTATAAATATGTGAGGCCTGGTAAGAATTTTTTTATATTCCCAATTATAGCATGGTAATGAAATATCTGTAATCTAGGTCGGGGTCTTCGGATATGGTAAGCACAAGACATGTACTATTACGGGTCTCATGGGAAATTGTCCTTCTCATATCACTTCAGACAGCATGATCTATTTCAAATTCTTCATTTCATAAGTCCCAGAGCGTTTACACGAACAGAAAGATATCAATCACGTGGCCACCTGACATTTTGACGCATTTACGATTGTAAGGAATATCTTATGGTTTAATGCAACAGAAGTCCTGATAAGCCAGATGCAACGCCTTGCGCAAGGGCAAAACCATTGATTTTGTTCCTACACACATTGTTGGAATGCAAAATTCTGAGCTATAGCCATTATACATGATGTACCCCTCAACTGGAAAAAATAATTATAGGAAACTATATGAAATGTGAAACTTGCATACTTACGATATTGCCATATTTATCGAAAATTCATTAATTATGCAAATGAATCATTAAGATTAAAAGCTACATCAACAAGCTCAAAAGGACACATACACTTCTTTACCATCAATGCATGTACTAAATTATCTGAAAGCTCGCATTCTAAAGATATAACCTAACCAAAAAAAATATTTATGCAAATTACACATCACAATTAAAAACAACATTAAACATGTGTGATTTTGTATAGTTGATGCATGTAGCAAATTGTATAAAATTTGATAATTATGCAAATTTCTCATTAAAACTAAAAGCTACATCATCAAGCTTTGTGTACATGTGTACTTGTTATGTTTGATGTATGATTATTATTATTACCTAAATATATGAAATTTAAAGCTTGCATTCTAAAATATGGTCTAATTATCGAAAATCATTAATTATGGAAATTACTCATTAAAACTAAATACTACATCGTTATATGACATGCGCTTTGTTATGGTTAACACATGTGCCAAATTATATTGAATTGAAGTGTGCATTCTTCAGTTACAACCTAATTACACTCTTTGTCTTAAAAACTTAGCATTTGGGTGTTTTAGACACACACAATCCTTGTTTGAGACACACACAATCCTTGTTTGAGACACACACAATCCCTGTCATAAAAGCTTGGCATTTGGGTGTTTGATCGAGACACACACAATCCTTGTTTGAGAGACAAACACAATCCTTGTCATAAAAATAATATCCCCCATGAGAACATCGGTATCAAATCCCGTAAGACACAACACACAACACTGCTTCCTTACGCTTTTGTAACTATTAATTCGTGTAGCTAACATATACACACAAAGCAGAATGCGAACAAAGGATACTGGACAACCCGAAAGTGTTGCATTTTCAAGTTCTTCAGAACATATTTTTTAATCCTACGCTGTTTATTAAGGTACCGAAAAGTTTCCGTATAGTTACATTAGTTCCTTTGTCCTCGATTCATTATAGGCATGCCAAGTAAACTTAGGTAGAATGTCGTCGCACTAAATATTTTGTATTTCGGAAAACTCTCCAATACACTATACACAATACACTATATCTTACCGAAATGATACCTATCTGAATGCAAAGAGAACGGTTTTCACAACGCATGGCGTACCCTGTGCCATATTCTCCCCAAGTGTGCCATAATTACACATTGTCACAGTGGACAATGCTAGCCCTAAAGTAGTCATGATCGGGTATGAATATCAAAAGCCGTGTAAGTAATGATCTGACTGCAGACAATTCACTGAATTATTCGAAACGCTGCCTGAAAGCATTTTAGAGTTGGGCAGTTCTAGTAACGATATTCAAGTCTGGAAAATATTTTGTAGTCAACCACAGTGCTCCTAGTTTGTTATCAGTCATATGGTATCCGCTGATGAAATGGTCTATCTAATTTTACCGTCTCTGAAAATGATATAGTTTTGATTATTTTGCAGATATTGCTTATACCATACAAACGCTTATACGCACTACATGATCTCAAACTTAAAAGCTGTGGATAACATCGATAATGAATTTGTCATTGTCGGGAAACCTTTTGCATGATTATTATTTTCAAAGGAGCCTGTTTCATTTCGCTACGGGTGACGGACAGTCTCGGCTCCTAAATTAAACCCATGAAAATGGCCAACAGTTAGGGGTCGCATGAATTCTGACTTTTTCGATCCATATATCTTTGACCATCTTTGAAGGAAATAGGGTTCAGTTACTTGATGTTAGACAGGGTATGCGGCTTAGCTTGTCGACATTGACCACCATTAATAGATAAAACCTTCTGTTATAACATAACAGTTGTCCCGTTCTGTGCGTAAACATATAGTACATCGTGGGCCTTATGTAAACTATTCATTTAGTCTTATTCTAGTTCAATACTGTATGGCGCAATGGTTTGTAAAAAGTGTAATGGCTGACGAAGTGAACTTGCAATAAAGCTTTGTTATTGAGGATTTTGACAAGAAAAAACAAATAAAAAAGCTAAATAAGAGTACCTGTGGTAAGGGAGCCTTCAATAATTATAGGTGGGAGGGGCGGAAATTGGGATGGGCCAGCGGTACTTTTGGGAGGGAATTTAAGAAAATGATTAATTTTATTTGTATTATTTTGTGATTTTGGCATCCTACGAACAGAATTGACCCAAAACTGCCCGATCTCATCTGAACGGCATAACATGACACTATTTTATGCTAATTAAAATTGGTTCAAATATGAAACCCATATACCTCAACAGCTGCCTCTACTCTCTTCCTAAAAGGTGGGAAGGAAGACTGCCATGTACAGTTCCACGAGAAGCCAGTTTAAGAGTAAACACAAATCTTCATCTGGCATCACCAAAATTTACTAACATTGCTACATTTTATTGTCTGGCCAGACAAATATCTAACCTACATTGCTGCCAGACGACAAAATAAAGCAATGTTATAGCTGCTAGCAAGATGATTGTTTGGTCAGACGACAGGTTTTGTTTCAAGTCATCTGGATTTCACTGTAGTTTTTACACGAGGGCGTAGCATAGGATATCCCTTCCTCGATTAGTGAAAGTAACATGAATCACTAAATACAACCTGTTCTATATAGGTGTGATTTATTAATCAAAATGTCAACCAAGTCAATGAAATGAAAACCACATGTCGTCACTACAAGTTAAAAAGTTGTTTATTAAATAACAATAACACAGCATGTATATTGTATATACTGTATATCAACCCTGAACAAACTAATGGTCTATAATACATGTAAGTAGCGGGTAAAGTGGGTACATTTACTTGCTGGACTGGAAAAGTTTATTGATATATGATACTGTTTAACCGGTAAAACCTTGTTTGTGTCTACGTGTCTGAAGAAAATCCGTGCACGCATTTCATAAATGTTTTCAGCGCGGGAGGGGGGGGGGGCACCTTAATATATACAAATGTATATGCATTACATTACATTACATTACATTACATTACATTACATTTAATGCTTTATGGAGAGGGGCGTCTCTAAAAATGTCTTGTGTAAGTGAGCGTGCTACTCACATTTCTTCAGGGAGGGAGGGGAACACTCACTGACAGGCAAAATACAAAACAAATATGTGTTTCCGATAACACGCCTGTATGCTTTCCCTAGTGATGTCTGTGCATATTTCATAAAAGTATCACAGAAGAGGTATTCTGACCGACATTTTGTTCGTTTTGGGGCGAAGCAATATTTGTCACAGATAAAAACAGTTAAAAGCGTTTAGGAAATGAAATAATACAGAATAAAATAAAATCTCGACCTACCTACCCTATTTTCTGAGGCTATGTTATGGGAAACACACAATTATTTTTTCCCGCCTTAGTTCTCATTTTTATTTTTCACGGCAATTACTCTCACCAACCTGGTCGTAAGTAACAATGGCTTCTTATTATGCCAACTATTTCACATCCGAAGCCTATAAAGTTCTGTCTAGGTTTGTGTCAGTGCTATATATCCTCAAGAAGTTGTCTCATTAATATATCGTTATCTTTTCTTATTCGTTCGTGCCCGTATTTATCACTTTAATTGAAGGCTGTCTGGTCAGACAGGCACCAATGCATGTACGTAAATCGACAGACCGGTTGTCTTCTTGAGTCGTGTCATAGATGCAAGCCTATTAGTCACATGATAAAGCGGCAGCTTCGTTCTTAGATGCATATCTACTCAATACCTAGGCCTGTTGGTTATAGAGAATGAAACATTCTTAGCTTTGAAATTGTGTTCTCTACAGAGAATACGGAATTGTAACGTGGGTCACATAATATGACAGTAATTATAGCACTAATCAAATCAATATTATTGTATGAAATAACCCAGGCAAATTATAAATTTCGCCAGTCCATTATCTCCTTCCAATCTATCGCAAAATTGCGGCCGATATTCTGACGTCGAATCTCTAAGGACTCTAAGTTCAGTTGTAATCGTGATTCCGTATAGGTACTAAAAGGATAAATGATTCTGAAAGCTCTCCTTTGAATGCTTTCTCTCTGAGGTCTTTGTTTCTCAGTTAAGCTACCTTGCCAAACGATACAAGCATATTCTAACGTTGAACGAACTAAGAACACATAAATACGTATCAGATCGTCTGCGGTCGCGCCAAATCTACTCAATACTCGTAATATATGTAACCTCTGTGAAGCTTTCTGACCTTCAGGGACAGAGGATGGGGCTGATCGAACTGCTTCGCAAAACAAAACACCATCTCCTTGCACTTCTTGGGATTCAATTTCATGTTGTTTTTTACTGACCAAGCACTAACGTCATCCAACTCAGTCTGCATACAAGAGACAACAGGTGTGTCTGACTGTACACATTCTGATAAGGTGGTGTCATCCATGAATATGAAATGAGAACACTGAGTATATTCTTGTATATCATTGATCATGATTGTGAATACAATTGGCCCTAGCTTAGTGCCCCGAGGAACACCTGCCCGAATTTTCCTGCCAATTTGATTGTCAGTTTTTACTTGTTGACAGCACTGGAAAAACAAGTGTTCAACACATTTCACTATATCACTATTTATGCTAAGTTGTAACAATTTTGATATTAAAATATTATGGTCGATTTTGTCGAACGCCATACTGAAATCTAGAAAGCATGCTCTGACCGTACTACCTTGTCCTTCAAGCTGTTCTATCCAGTTTTGCACCATATCTATTAAGGCGAATGTTGATGAAGACTTTGTGGCGCAAGCATATTGTTTCCTGTCAATTTTCCCTTTAATTTCATGTTTCAATCCATTTTTCAACTAGACTTTCCATCCCCTTTGCAACACTACTTGTCTGTGATATTGGACAAAAATCGTCAAGAGATCTAGGATTACTGGTTTTCCGGGAGGATCTACGGTAGCCTTTTTTTAACTGCGATGGTACAAAACCTTCCTGAAAGGAGTCATTATAGATGTCAACTAAAGGTTGTGCAAATTCCTCAGCAAACTCCTTGAGACGTCTATTTGTGATTATATTAGACAGATGGTAGACTTCGTAAAATTTTCCATTGTTCATGTTGTAGGACAGTCTGTCTGTCTGTCTGTCTGTCTGTCTCTCTGTCTGTCTCTCTCTCTCTCTCTCTCTCTCTCTCTCTCTCTCTCTCTCTCTCTCTCTCTCTCTCTCTCTCTCTCTCTCTCTCTCTCTCTCTCTCCCCACCCTGTCTATGAACTGTATGCATTCTTCCTGTAAGGAAGGAGATACTATAGGGGCAGAAATGTCCGTGTGTATGTATGTATGTATGTGTGTGTGTGCCATCGTGTTCGCCAAAACGACTGGGTCAATTGATATGAAATTTGGTGCAAATCTTCCTTATGGGAAAAGGAAGTGGGATTAGGTTTTGGTGAACATCCAATAATAATTTGCATAATTAATGAGTTTCGGTAATTAGGCTATATCTTAAGACTGCGTACTTCAATTTCAATACCATTCAGTACATACATTAACCATATCAAATTTTATGTGGCCTATACAATTTGTTGATGTACCTGACAGTGTTAATGAATAATTTGCATAATTAATGAGTTTCGGTAATTAGGCTATAACTTAAGAATACATTCTTCAATTTCAATACAATTCAGTACTTACGTTAACCTTAATAAATCCCATATGTCCTGTAAAGTTTATTGATGTACCTCACAGTGTTAAAGAATAATTTGCATAATTAATGAGTTTCGGTAATTAGGCTATGTCTTAAGACTGCATACTTAAATTTCAGTACCATTCGTACATACTTTAACCATAACAAATCGTATGTATCCTATAATGTTTACTGATGTACCTTACACTGTTAATTTCCTTAATTAATGAGTTTTGGTAGTTAGGCAATATCTTTAGACTGCATACTTCAATTTCCATACAATTTAGTACATACGTTAAATGTAACAGAATGCATATGTACTATACAAGCCATCGATTTCACCTAAAGATTTAGGGAACACTTTGCATAATTAATTATTGTCAGTACTTAGGCTTTGTCAAAAAACGTTCATTGCCACATTTTTTTGAATATCATTTTAATGGGTATTTTGCATAATTGGTGATTCCCTTACAGGAGGCATTCAATTTAAATCTCGTAGATTTTCGATTAGAAATTTAGGAAGTATGATATTAACGTCGAACTTTGTAATTTTACCTTGTTGTTTTGCAATTTCTCCCAATATCAAGCTACTGATGTTTGGTGTGAGCCATGTGATCGTGTAATTAACGCAGTATCTCGGGAAATATATACTTTCATTGAACACATTCATCAGGTGTAATAAAGTATGATTTATAACAATATTATGAAATCTATAAGCCTGCGAAAATAAATTGTTGGTCTTCAACACTGTTGTTCATGATCTAGCCTACGTGTATTACTTCGCCAAATTGTAGTAACACTGGTGACCTTTACATTGACCTCTATATATTCAATGCACAGTTAGGGCGCAATGTGTGGTTTGAACAGGGAGTTTGAATTATATTTATGATAGCAAGACGATACCCTTACGGAAGGGCATTCAGTTTAAATCTGGTTCCCTTTGAAAACATCGCTGAGTGGGAGCCTGTGTACCTAGTCAAAAGTCTGTAGTAATTGCGTGAGTGTAACTGCAACACTGTTTCACTAAAGTGATAATCAAACAAGGTTATACAACATTCTATTTTCTAAACCAGAAACAGTAACTGTTGTTGTTATCTCGGTCAATGAAGGCGGTCTTCTGAATAAAGCACATTGCCTAGACTGTACTTTGCACAAAACTATGACATCGGTTATATTTAGTTCAAATGAAAATTCATTTTTTTGTGTTGGTAATCGAACATGTTTCTGAATATTGGGTCAATCTTTTGACAAAGACTGAAGTGTGCAATCGAAAATGTTAGGTACATTTTTTCAAGTTTGTGCCTGAAACAAAAGTTCAATATTCATTACTTTGGATATTTACTTATATGTATTTTTAATGGATACATTTGTATTATCTCGACAATGTGTGAGCCTTTGGCCTAACATCTGTCGATTTTTCATATTATTGAGTGTAAATTACAAATATTAATGAAATTTATTCAATACTTGTGATTCATGAAACATCTAATTTATCGACTTGGCATGACGTGGGCAGATTGATGACTACCTCAAACTGCTACCTCACTGTTAAGAGTCACGTAATAACCACTCTTAACGAAATATATCAGTTGAGATTGTGTTGATTTTAATCTAGTATATAAAA
This sequence comes from Glandiceps talaboti, assembly GCF_964340395.1. NCBI lineage: Eukaryota > Metazoa > Hemichordata > Enteropneusta > Spengelidae > Glandiceps > Glandiceps talaboti. The sequence continues at coordinate 3,333,475 of NC_135549.1, read as the reverse complement.
TATGGTATCCTTCGAAGGAAGCATGTTGTGAAGAGGAAATAACGAAGGATAAAATAAATTTTAGGATGATTACTCTGCGTAAAAAGGATATTAGGGTATGCTTTTAATCAGCTGTCATTTTTGTTTATTATCAGTAGTGGTGTTCATTAACCAGGTGTGTGGAGTTTCACACAAATGCAAAGTTAGTCATGCAATAATAGATGGGAGTGTGCTATAACGATTTAATCTACCACCCGTAGGTTCGTTCATCATGATATCGCATATCCACCAATATATACAGTGATTTTGAGGTAGAATCTTCTATCACAAGTTTTGAAAATTGAAGATTGCCCTTCGGGTTGTTCTGTGAGATTCTTTTGGTTTAGTTTGTGGAAATGTCCAGGGCTCGGTTACTATATGTTCTTTCACTACTTACCGATATTTGATTTCTTTGCAGAAAACCAGTTGTTAGGTATTGACGAGAGTTCTCACACATGAAACAGAAATGTTTTCTCTATTAAACATTGACCTTCAGCTACATTGCAACATTCTGTCGTTCAGAATATATCTTCAGCACTCCACTGTTCGAGGTATGTTGGACATTGAATGGAGTTCGCCTTTAGCAAGAGTGTGGATACATACACATCATGAATGTACGTTTTGTGTAATATTGCTGATAGCAGTGTTACAGACTCTGCGTGACTATAACTGTCATCTCAGCCAATCCCCTGTTTCGTCTCTATGTGGAGAATGAGTTCATAAAACCCCAGCTCAATTTAAGTATTGCCATGTGATATAAGCAACGAATCTAATATTACCTGCATCAAAATGCATGTCCCTTTTCCCACTTAAAAACAGTCATATCTTTCTTTCAGTATTCTATGAAGTATGTTTTCAATTACACGATATATTTGTTTTGACATATTGCTCAGCCACAACTAATAAGCTTACTTATACTAAAATGGTCATATAGGTAATCCGGCATGCATGACTCATAGAGTATACATGACAATTTTCTATGCCTCCATATTATAACAGTAATATCCTGCGGCAGAAAACACGATTCGATTCCGGTATCAATTTTTACAATTTTAAATTAAAGTAAAGTAACTTCACACATAGTATGCGGGAAATGGATTCCACATTTTGGCAATAAGCAAGCATAGAAATCGTACATTGACAGCAACTCTAGTCAGCTCTCTACTTCTTTTCGTGATTTCGGCGTGTATGCATAAAAGGATTTCCGGTAGGCTTTGTTTGTATTCACTAATTTAGTAGGTTAAAGGTAACAGTCTTAGTTTATCTGGCAGAATTCATTATTTTGACTTTATTGTCCAATTAAAAGACATGGCAACCGCAAGCTTCAAATTCATATAAGTTGGTACATGCATTGATGCCGATAAAGGCTTGCGGAAGGCCAGTGTACATCTGCTTGTCGTACCGTGTATTGCTCACGTTCATTGATGGAAGATTTAAGTTTGAAGCTGGAAAGGCAGTGAGTGTACTGAACACGATTGCTGGCTATACAGTATCACATGGCGGGGGCGGGGAGGGTATTCATCGGGATATGATATGGATGGATTTAATGATGCAACTCATAAAACGTTACTTTATGAGTCGTAAAACCTGACACAATCCCCAGAATGTCATGAAACTTAGATATTCGTTTATCACTGTCATAAAATATATTCGGGAAATCATTTTAAAGCTACAGTAGCAAATTATTTTTTTGTTCGGTACAATATCTTTCTTGTAATATCGATAGGAAGCCGGATTTTTTATGTCCTACAGATTTGACGATCCTTTGTCTCTATATCATTTCGAAGCCCTGGGCCTGGTTTCATCATCAGTTGCTCACTATTTCCCTTTCTATTAAAAAAGGGAAAGTTGCTCCATAAACATTGATAGAAGAATACTGTATGTGAAAATTAGACAAATTTGCCTTTGTCGAATCAGAATATTGTTTGGTACTTGTACAAAATCAGCTCGAATCTTTAGTGGGTTCTTTGTTTTTCTATTTTATCTTTTCTGGTTGGTTGGTTACATTTATTTAATTGTATTGGATATTCCTCCTTCAATGTAGGAGCAACTCTTCAAGAGGTAAAAGATACGCAGATAACAGAATAAAATACATACATGTCATTTAGAGATCGAGTGAGGAGGCATGAAAATATACACAGTGGTCAGCTGTAACCATGGCATTTCTCATTCTTATCAGCATTGTCGATCAAGACAAATCGAGAGCTCAATGGTTGTGCGTGATAACCTTTGTAAATCATGACAGGAGGAACTAACAATAGCACAGTGGCAGTATTATGACAAAGGGCCGAGAACAAAGGATTACATAACTCTAACATGTTCAATGTAAAATCGATAACTCAGCACAAACATGTTTGGAAATATGGCTATATTTAACTAGTTATTGAATGGATCATGTCGAAAATCTAATCAGTTATTACGTAAGGGAGGTGTTTATCAAATTTCATTTGAACTGAGCCTACCGAATTTGAGGAAACGATGACACAGACAGACACAGACAGACAGACAGACAGACAGACAGACAGACAGACAGACAGACAGACACACACACACACATTACTCAGTCCTAAATTACCGCTTCACTTTTGCATATTTTCTGGGTGCGAGTAACACAATGTGTTTCTTCATCTAATCTAGAAAACGTGATACTCGTGTGTCACAAGAATGATACATTTTGGTTAAGACTTTAATTTCGTATGGCATCATTTGAGCCTTTGTTCTTTTATTCATTTCAAGTTCAAGTTATTTACAGTTCTTGGTTGAAAAAGAAAATCGTGCGACTGAAAGAGAAAATTTGTAAAATGCTATTCGCTCGAGTCCAGTAATTACTTCGTTTACGTTCTAATGATCCTGTGATGTGATAATGAGTAGACGTGAGTATTTTTCAAGCAGATGTAAGTAATACCATTTTCACTTTCATTTAACGGCAAGAAAATTGATTTGGCCTTCATGAATACATTGTACACCTTTTGAAAACTTGCTTGGTAATTATACAGAATTGGACCCATTAATGATAGTAGCATGGAAGGGATTGCTATCGATGATATGACACAATAAGTAGCTGACATGACGTAATAAAAGACAAGAAGTCGACGTTTTATTGCAGTAAAGCCTGAGTTTATTAAGGTATTTTTATAACTCCGGTGGTCAGAATTATTAATGATGAGCAGGAAAATGTTCGCCTTTCATATCATAATCCGTTCTCATCCAATTAGTTTGACCAGATTTAACTGAATGCCCCGGAAAGCGGCAAAGAACATTCAAACGGAAGTAAACTGAATGCCTACTTTTGATTTGTTCAAACACAAATTATCAGAATACGACATTCTGAACTACTGTACATGTAATGCATGATTAGTAATTGCTACAACCCTTGTCTTCTATTAAACGTTTCATCCAATCACAAACTTGAAAACTGTTACACGACATTTTGGACTATGTACTTCAGCAACAGATGGATCCACTATTCAGAACATGTGACATTACGGACGTGTAAGCTCAGTAATAAGGGGTCATACGTGACTGGAAGCTTGTCTCGTCCTCCGTTTCTGTTCAGCGATGGTTGGTATGCCCGGGTGTAAATGGCTTCCTTCACTCCTCGCTCAAAATACTAGGTTTCTCTATCAAGTATGTTCACTTTATCAATGTCAAAGAATGTATATGTTCATGCTGCGAATATTCCGCAGTACTGGAGCTTGGACGTCTACGTTCTAAGAATCTTGTTTAAGTGATCTTTCAGTCTCCCCAATGTAAGATTCTCTACAACTTGTACAAGGTCATGTATTAGTCTGACCCTGGCATGCGATTTGATAGATGACTCCGCCCACATTGTTCTTGTCAGTCTTGTCTTTGGGGCACACCAATAAATTGCCTTAGGGTTCTTGTTGGCTTGATGCATGTATTGATGCTGTATGAAACAAAACATTTGTTAACTCTTCTGAAGTGTCCTTGATGTAAGATTGCCTTGCTGGGTTGTTTTGTTATCTCGGTTGATTGCTTTGGATATTATGACTCATCCACTGTGGCTGTATTTATAGCCAACTTTGGGTACCCACATCTATGTATCGCCTGGGTGGCATGCGTCTCCTCTTCATGTCTTTCTGTGTCGGCAGTGATAACCGGATGCTCTATGATGAAGCGTCTGGATCAAACCTAGTCTATGCTGTAGTGGAAGGTTGGATTCAAAGTTAAGGTACTGGTCCGTTTGTGAGTGGGTTTTAGGTAGATGTTGGTTTTTAATGAGTCACCTTCCTGTATGACCGTGAGTGTATCAAGGAATGACGAAGATAGGTCCAGTTCTTATTCCGTAGTCAACTTGATATCAGGGTCACGATTGTTCAGATGGTCGGTGCACTCCTGAGCATAAACATTCTTGAGCTTAAAGTTAGTGTGTGTGTCCCCCCCCCAGTTTTCATGTATAGAATGATTACAAAATATAGGTGAAACAGAAGAATATGTTATTGACCATCACATTCTAGCATGCACTTACCACAGATTCTGGCAGAGTTGACATATTGTTTTTTTCTTTCGTGTCGTGTTGGTATTTTGGGTTTGAAATGTAAAGATTTTGCTTTGAGTGCTGAAGAATATCTGAGTAAAAGGAGCCTGGTATAGAACTGAACAAAATGATATAGTTAGTGGCTTAGGGGATTCTCTATAATCTTATCTTTACTATCACCGCGATTGAAGGTAAAACATGAGAGCAGTCAGATATATTGTGCTAAACCAGAGGAGGCTGGAAGGGTCTCACGTGACACCCATGTGACCGTTTCGCGATGGAGCATACGCTGATGACCTCGGTGAGTACCTCATTCTTTTATCCGTTTTATTCCCATTTGCGTCATTAGTCTTTCGTTCAGACGATCACTATTTTTTAAAATGACCATTACAAGTGTCATGCAACATGGAAATCGTGTTTTCAGTATGTTTAGTGTATCTAAAACGAACACAAACTTTGGTACTCGACAAGTCAATGTTATCGATATCTACATTTTCGGGGTTTTCACCTCGGTCGTTTTAACACAAAATTATGTTTCTATGTATGCTTTTGTCACTTTTCTATTAATTATCGTCATGAATTTCATGGTTCTGCAGGGATCTTCCCAATACCCCACTTTATAATGTGTGTAAATTGTCACTACTTTTTGTTGAATTTCGATGTTTTCAAGATGGCGACCCATTGTGCGTGCATATAACACGCAAAGTGGCTTGGCCGTTGACGGCTGTCCTGCACTTGCTGGCCGGACGTGTTTATTGACACTCTCGTGTCGTGCATTGATCGTTACACGTAACACCAATCCAATTGTCAGCATTTCTTCTTGTATCCTTAAAATTTTGTCCTTTTCAATCTTATCAAGACATTTTTCTGTTTATTTTCAGATTCGTCGCTATCGCTAGTCGATTTGCTGTGCCAAATCTGGACTTTCTTCTGTTCTTCATGTTACATTTTGTCTCGTATTAAACCATCTCTGTGTTGCCTTCTATAAATGTGTCTTGCTTGTGAGAAAAAGACCTGAATGTAATTTAACGTAAACCCCTTTCCTACCCTCTGATGATAGCTAAAGAAATAGCTTACATCTTGCAAACAAATTGTTAAAAAATTGATGTACAACATCGTCATGTATTACAAATTTGTATGATAAACAATTGAGACCTCCAAGGCCTATTTTATGTCAAAGCTTTACATATGATCAGAAAGCACTCGTATTACGGATCCACATAGTGAATATTTTCCTCTTCACATGGCTTTCATGCCAGTCACTCAAAATATCAAATCTCGTCATTCCAGCTCAAAATTACATATATTACATCTACCTTGCTAGTTATATAATATTTCGCAATGCTTATATGATCAAAAATACTCATCATATGTTACCACAATGGACGCTTTCAGTGTTTCACGGTTATTGCGTAGCCTGAGCACATTTTGCTACATGTATGTTGCCAGACGAGCAAAACCATGTCAGATTAAAATATGCGAAACTGAGAGATTCGCACAATGTGTGGCAATATATAACATTATAATACAAAGGCCGAAGTCTTGTTGTAGTTGTATTTATTTATTTATTTATTTATTTATTTATTTATTTATTTATTTATTTATTTTTTGAGCAAATGTTTGTATTTTGGAAGGTAGACATCTAACGTTTTAGTCAGCTAGCTAGACTGAATAAAGTTGAGGAGCTGTACTCGGGACACTGCACTCAAAAATACGACCTGCTTACCCGAGTTGGTGTCACTATTACACACGATTGCGAAATCATATACCCTTTCGTGTAGGGTCAATGGTGAAATTGGGTGTGCACACGAGTAATTTAAATTACAGTAGCTAGTAGTTGAGCAAGTTGTGAGAAACTCGCCTGTTTGCATTGTCATGTCACGTCACTTGTCAATGGAGGTCACCTTCGATTCCGGGGCGGATCACCTACTTTCTACCGAAAATCTTGAGTAGACCTTGTCTATTTCTAACTGTAGCCATTTAAAAAGTACACAAGAATCCATCTATTTTGCAAAAGTTTGTAAATTTTGGGCGAAAAACCGGACCGAAATTTACGACCTCGGCGGGGTCAAGTATTCTTCACGAAAAATCACAGTATTCCTATCAATAATTCCAAAAACGATTCTACTAGTACGGAGGGAGAAATATCAGTCGAAATGTTCGCTTTCATAGTATCCAATATGATGAATTATTGTGAAAGTTACGGCGAGTTGATGCCCCAAACTACGCGTACGGCTGGTGACCACTGAGCCAGCCACCATTGTAAACGTACGTTCACAAGCGTACACAATGGAGGTTCACTGCGTAATGAGCTTTCGCAGTTATTTTTACCCATCATGCTCTGCACCCCTTCCAGCCTCCTCTGGTGCTAAACTTGGTTTTGATATCAGTACATATTGTTATATTCTTTCATTTGTGAACCAGCATCACCATTGCATTTGAAGTGTTTCGGTAACGAAATAATCATACATTTGAAAACAAATTAAAGCATTTCAATATTTTGATAAGTATGAAAAAGGCCGAGGTCAGTATTTTTTGTTGCACAGCCGAATTCTCTTAATTGTTTATGGAATACATTACATTGTTGGCTATTCCATGCCACAAGAGTGAAAGTGATGACAAAGGATACACCATCATTTGACGATTGAGTGACATTTGTTGCAACGTTAGGCAAATTGCAAACGAATTATCTCCGGGCTTTACCATTGAATCAGTTCAAACGGTATGGTAGAGTCAGTATTCGTTTTAAATAGTAAACGTGGAAACATATCTTCTCGACGCAAACTAAATTGAATTCCAATGTTTCCAGAAACGATAGAGCGCACGTAGCCTTGTTATTTCAGGATTATCATATTTCGCTCATTTTTGATCATGTGAAGGCTGTACGATACAGGTAAGATAGGCGTCATCAAACTATGCGTTAAAATGGACTTGATTTACCTTCACACACACACACACACAGCCTCTTTCGCTTTTATCATGTTAGCGAACGAGCAGACTTCATGAGGAGGATGTGTGTGTATGTGTGTATGTATGTATGTATGTATGTATGTATGGATGTATGGATGGATGCATGCATGCATGTCTGTCTGTCTGTTTGTCTGTCTGTCTGTCTGTCTGTTCAAACATATACACAGCTACGTTTCATTTGTCTCGTCTTATATTGCTGTAGCAGAGGCCAGAAAAGTGGTCTAGATTTTGAGATACCGCAACCGGAAAATAACCAAATGAATATTTTTATCAAACTATTTGTCCTTGGAATAGGGAAATCCATGATGACAGGGCCTAAAATTATTACAAATTAAGTTAGAAAACATTTTGTAACATGAACACAGAACTAAAGCGAACACCTTTTCAGGCGAAAATACAGTGTATCGTGTTAAGGTTGCATTTAACTCTCTCTCTCTCTCTCTCTCTCTCTCTCTCTCTCTCTCTCTCTCTCTCTCTCTCTATATATATATATTATATTGTGTGTGATAGGTATCAGCTGGCACACAAACCATTCTTCACCCAAACATTCCATTTTCCTTCCGATTGAAGTCGCCTTGTTGCGCTCATGATTTTCATTTTCATAAATGCAACTTTGTAACAAAATAACAATCAAATTGCCCCAAGACTTATCATTATTGATTCTTACACATATCGTAAATACTTGATACACGAAACGAAATGGAACGCAGTGTGAACATTATATAATGGCTGATAATGGCGCACATTACTGTTAGTAGCGCTCTAGGCAACCTGTAGTTCCTCTCCTTCTGATTGCAATGTTTTTTTTTTTGAAAATGTGATGCAACCAACATATGTCAAAAGACATTGGTATAACCCCTCTCTCTCTCTCTCTCTCTCTCTCTCTCTCTCTCTCTCTCTCTCTCTCTCTCTCTCTCTCTCTCTCTCTCTCTCTCTCTCTCTCTCTCTCTCTCTCTCTCTCTCGTGTGTGCATTGTAATGAACTAATGTGTTGTTTTTCAATGTTTTTCAACCTTGTGTGGCTTATTGTTGCTGAAACTTGTACTATGGTATCAGCTGACAATCTAATTATACAGGCGCTAGAGGTTGATTGGAGGGAAAATATTCGATGCATCAGAGGCACGTATATTTGGCTTATACATCAAATACAATCCATTTATAGAACGAGAACATTGGAAATCCTCTCTAACATCTTCTATTTGTCTATAGAGAAGTGAAACTTTATTACTAGTAGGTAGTAGAAAAATTGCTAAGCTACTAATAAGTGATAGACTTCTATGGCGCCAAACTATATTAGCCGTATCTCAGATGTTATCACAGCACAACCCCTGGGGCGATGTGTTATATGTTTTAGTCCGTAAGTGTGTTCCATATGTCTAAAGGTATACGGCGTTCCTTGTGTTGTGAACGTTGTGAAACATTTCTTATGGAAACGCGTTTATTCATATGTACAGCAGCTACAGGAGACATGTTTAGAAACAAATTCACAAACGACTTACAGCATATACCCATACAGTAGCGTTGATAAAATGGTGATGTACAAAATTATAATACCCTCATTTTAGATTATCGAAATATTATACGTTAGCAAGTTATCTAATAGCGTATTTGATAGTAGTCTCGCTGCCTGACTCGTGACTATCGTCCCTAAGCTTTGTATGCCGAGCGGCACAGCCGCGAGACTTCTCGAGGCTAAGCCGCTCGGCATACATAAAAAGATTAGGGACGATAGTCACGAGTCTGGCAGCAAGACTTATTTAGTAGTAGAAGAGATTCAGAACGCGAGCGGGCTAGAAGTAACGTTTGCAACAACATCTGTAAAACAATAATACAAACCAACGACACAAAATGTTTGTAACACTATTCTATCTCATCATGATGTGCCATTTTTCAATTGTTCTTGAGGACAATGTATGTTTCTAACATTGAACGATTGCAATGCTTTAGATTCTCGATTTTATCATATACTTTTGAAACAGAATGTTGAATTTACTAAATGTCTCCATCTTGTCTATTGATTAGAAATGCTTACCACAGAGAAAGCCTCCTTTACAATATTTAGCTCAAAGCTTGTAAAGGTTATCATATAAATGTCAAGTAAAATTTATCGATAGCATATTTTGGCCACATACTTCTTCTGCTATGGGAGAGCCATTTATTTCCCCTGGTAACAACAATGCATTTATACCAAACTGTACAGCTCGTCTTTAAAATGCTGTGGAAAGAAATATTGAAATAAAATGGAGAATGGGGGTTGCATCAAAAAACGTTAAACGTTGTACGGTGTTTGATGTTTTATCTTCTGCCTTCCTAGGGTTGCTTTGATTAGCTGTACGTTATATTAACCACATCAATATTTGTCTGTAATCTTATACTAAAAGAAGCACACTAAAGTGACACACACATACACAATTTTTACATGAGAACTATACTCAATTTTTAAAATGAGAACAATAGTCATACAAGTACATTTAAAAATTAACATATTTAGCATTGAGAAAGTAATCTTATACCTATAGACATGGAACGTTTTTTTTTTTTAATTTGCCAATAAATCCTGATAATCAGCTCTAATTAGTCACACCGTATGTATATGTTTGCCTAGTGTCGGTTTTCATAACTGTAATTATAATATCTTTTGAGAAATAACTGAAAGACTGATGGCTTTATGAAATTTCTTATTCAGTCTGATCACTGTAAAAGAGATTTGTCATGTTTTTCGTCCATTGTTGACATACACGATGGCAGACAGGGTCTTTCTCAACGCTTAAGTCACTCAGTATCGGACCACAAGACAATATAGTCTGGTCTGCGTGAGTTGTATTATGTCAAAAATGACGTAAAAGATATGTGCAATTTTCGTCATTGCTATTAATGATTAGTTCCTACTCATACGTAAAGAGAACGTAGTTATTACAAATTGCTGTAGAGCAGCTTAACACCTCGACTATCAGCATCCTAAAATATTTTACCATCTACAACTTGTAAGTTGTCAAGTATTTATGTTTCCAATATTAACAGAATCTGCATTTGGATTGTAATCAACGTAAAATGAAAACAAAATCAATAAAAATAACCCGGTGTTTGTAAGGAACACAAGTCAGGTGTTCCATATGACATGTCACCTTTGTGTCAGGTATGTAGGAAATTGGATATTGATATCAGAGAAATAACGTATTACGCATGGACGGACAAACAGGCAGATGGCTGAAACCCAATGTAATAGCCTCCTTTAGGGACTAAAAATAGAGGAGTTGACATTGGAACCAAAACAATTGCCACATGATTTAATGGATTCAAAGGTTTAATAGTTACACATACAAGGAGGTATTATAGCAAAACAGTATACATTTCTCATTTTCAATTATCAAATATGTTTGATAAGAGCCATGACAACCAACGAATGTCAACGAAATCTTTGATAAGTAACATCTATCCATTTAGTGAAAGTGATAAAGCTAAAGGGGTCATTACTTATTGTTAAAAATCAATTACTTATCTAAGTTTTTGTTGATGTGTCTCGGCTGAATGTGGCTCTTATCAAACATGTGTTTAAAGGGAGGGTATTGGAGGGACCCCTCCCCTTATTAAGACAAAAATGCAGTTTTTATACTCCAACCAAGGTCTCTCTGCACCATTCTTCACCGTTATGATGCAATGTCAGCACATAAGTATATGTACTGTTGAATAAATGATAAACAGTGGTTCTATATCAACCTCCCTCTCCAAAGCCTCACCGGTATGCCTGGCAGCAACAAAACGCCATGTGTCTTTAGGATTTCTGTAGTCATAAAAAACTAACTTGCTGTGAGTGTCAGAGACCCGTAAATTTAAATCGCAGCATGGATATCACGAAATTGTCTACATCTCGTAAATCACCTCAATCTACAGATCGACAATTTGATTGTCTGATAGTCCTGGCTAGACTACTGAGTTTTTATGTCGTTCGAAGATGTCATTTCCATACATCTCATAACGGCGTTTTTAGCCCCCTCCCTCCCCCTCCCAAGGGGTGCTATTACAATGGGCTCCGTCCATGCGTCCCTCCGTCCGTAATACGTCATTTCTCAGACATGCAATATCCGATTTCTTCAAACCTGACACAAAGGTGACATATTATGTGGGACATCTGCACTTCAACTTGTTTTTTGATATATGCAAACATTTACTGCATAACTCAAAGACTGTAATCCAGACACTCAATTCAAGTGTCTACCCTCAAATTATCAAATGCAAGCTAGCTTTGGCGACCTTGACCTTTGACTTTCAGGGTCAATTATCAAATCAAGCCAATTCCTGCCTATAACAGACACACTATAGTATTTAAACATTGCCATTAAAAAAATTATGTATACAAGTAATATTGATGAAAGGAACTATATACAAGCATTATTTGTGGTGCTCATATCACTTTTACTGAAAGGAAGCCATATTTGTAGTTAAAAACCATTATTTACTGCATAAATCAAAAACTAATATAGAGATTCCATTCAAGTGTCTAGCCATATTATCAGACGTGAGCTATCTTTGGCGACATTGACCTTTGACCTTAACCTCCAAGGCTAATTCTCAAATTCAAGCCAATTCCTGCCTATCAAAGACCCATTATAGTGTTTACATATTGCCAATTTCTTTAAAAATCATGTTTACAAGTAATGTTGAGGAAAACAAGTATACAAAAGCACTATTTTGGTGTTCGTGTAATTTTTACTGAATGGCAGCCGTATTTGTAGTAAACAATCACTATATTTAATACTGCATAACTAAACAACTTCAATCATAGACTCTATTCATGGACCATCAACATTATTCTATTACTTACATATTGCAAACACTTTGTAGCAATTATCTGTGGCTAATAACTTTTAGATCATTTCTATAGATAATGCAGAACCAGATAAACATACACATGCATTACTTTTGGTGCTCATGCCACGTTTTACTCAATGGCAGCCACATTTGTAGTGAACAATCATGGTTTAGCAATTAACTCAAAATTGTTAATATATGGAGACTACATTAAAGTGTCTACTGCCAGGTTTAAACTTTCTTTCTTTTCAGATATTGACCTTTGGCATAGACATGTATCTTCGGGTTCACTTACTGAAATTCAGCAATTCTTTGCATTATCACAGACACTTTGTAGTATTTATTTGTTGCCACCAATTTCTTTTACATTATGTCTTATTCAGTCTTATTTGATGGTAGTATATGTCTTCTATGAAGTTTTGTTGTTTTATAAGTTGCAGAGATTGGCATAGAATGCTATATCCGGACTATGATTCAAGTGTTACTAATAGCCAGTGATCTTATACATGTAAAAGCCGACAAGAGTCTGTCTTCTGGGTTTACTGATATATGTTAAATGTAAAGCAAAGTGGAGTGACCATACCTTCATTATTACCTTAAGGATTACATTGCATTAGTTGTAAAGAATATTCATTTGGTATTACGTCAAACTAATTATCCAGACAATGATGCTAGGAGTTATCGAATAATACGATAATAATCATAATAATCATAATTGTTCGGGGTAATTGTAAAACTCGTGAGGACTCTGTAAAACTCGTGAGGACTGTGAATGTTAAGTGGAAGTTTTTAAATAATCCTCTGATAAAATAAGACGTCTGCCCCAAAAGGTGTAATCTTGTTAAATCTATTAAACTGCAGTGCGGGGCTTTACAATAACTATTAGTTATCACTACAAATTGTTTACACAAGTCATTTCAGATCTACATTTCAGTGACATTCTAAACTGATGACTACCAGAGGTTATTGAATTCTGACCGTACTGTGAATAGGAGTGTCCACTTCATAATTTTTCTAAAATAAAATGTTAACACCTTTTGTGTATAATCGTAACTTAGTAGGTGGGCAGTACTTAGTACTTAATTACCTCCGGACCAAGACTCAAATATCAACAACAACGCGTGCTATTAAAATCTTCATGTGTTTGACAAGGATCTTCTTGACACTTTGACTTGTTCTATTAAGTACTCTTTTAAGGTAGTTGACTTGTGAAACGGAACAAATCGATGTGGTTATATGAGTTGTAAATGCAATAGTTGGCCTATAACTGGATTTCCGTAGGAGTAGTGTTCAGGCCAATGACCTACACTTGCTCTTTGAAAACAAGTGGTTTCAAAACAACAAACTTCTCATGCGAGTGAGAACCTTTCCATTGATAAATGTCACCTTTACCTTCAAAACATGCTAAGGTGTCATCTCAATATTAAATCTCATCTCAACTGAATAAAGTGTTTTTTCTACGTGAACGGTCATTTTAATTTTCCCTATTGGGATGAATAAAGTGTTTTTGATTCGGATAATACGCACTCGCGCGAGCGAGCATGCACGCACTTACATGCACACGTAGGTAGGCGGGCAGGCATGTTCCGTTTGTATGCTTGTAATAGATCGATACAACTAATACATTACCACAAGTCTATTGTGTACAAAAATGACTGAAACTACTTTTTTGAACGAGTTACCTACATTACAGATACAAAAAATGTACTAGGAAAGGAATAACTTCTGTACCTTTAGCAATCGACATACCATATTGAATTCAATAACACACAATCAAGTGTTGTTTTCATCTTACAAGTGTGAATGCTACGGCACCTAGTTTCACCTTGAATTAAATATAACTAGCCATCACATACTGTGAACCACTGTGGGTGGAGCAATGAAGAGACTGAATTAAGATAGCTATGACAATTTCAATGGCTCTGTTTTATTCAAAAGTTTGTTTTGCTCGTCTCATGCCTTTCGTAATAGTTCAAACATACATTGCAGTGTTCAGGTCACACAAGCTAAACAAATTACATCAACAATAATCTGAAAAGTATAACAATTATTAATCTAAATCCAAAATTACCAAACGTGGCCACTCGTTGTGCGGAGTTGAAAGGGTAGAACCGCATTGACTTCGAAATATATGATTTGGAAAATACACATTCGTTTTACGGTTAAAGTCAGTTCTTATGATATTTGTGCTACATATTTGTTTACTACAATCATACTACTTGCCAACTAATGATATGAAATAGTCGTCATGACATGCCTTTTGTGATTGTACTCGCAGAAGCCACAAAGGAATATCTGATGAAAATCAACTGCGACAATCCAAAGTTAAGACCTGAACGAGCATTTTTATCAACGGTGAACCACTTCATGTTCTCATTATTCAAATACGGTACTGATGTCGAAAGTATGTTGATCATATGGCCTAGCTGACTTTTAGGAAATGCGTTATTTTTGCCCTTTGCTTAAAACGAGTTGAGATTCTTTACAAATTTAATGCATTCAATAGAGTTTTGCTAAACTCTATTCCCGGTAAAGATCGGGAAGAAGTAATCAATATGTATGTGAAATCATTGAAACCGTGTCCTGTTTGCATCGAAAACCCGTTACCCTTTTTAAGCCTAGCGCCTTCTTGAGTTTAATCTGAGAGAATTAAAAAAACGGATTACCTTTAGTGGTAAATATAGAAGATATTGTGCTTGCCTCCTTCAAACGAGAATGGGGCGACCTGAAATATTAGCCACATTTTTAAAATAAATATCCCACAAAAAATTAGTATATTACAGTTCTTTTCAAATGGTCACATTTTGAATACTACCAACTGCTGCAACATAATATGTTCACATCTTACAATCATACCAGTTGCTGAGTACGATGCGGTTATAGAAAATCCCACCGAAAAAATAAAATACCAATGTTCTAAAGTGTATTATATATATATTGCTGGATACATCAGAGAGACGCCAACCAATACATTCTTATCAAATGATGTCAATACTGGGCGTACTCGCGTTACTGTTTAAATATAACGTCTACCATAGTCATATAACAGTCATTTACACTTCTTCAAATGACTATATACACAGACAAGTCTGCTGCATACCATTAATCACATGAACTTCTTCACATAACAACCTAAACATTGATCACTGCATACACCGCAAAAAATGTTTCTCTTTTAATAAGAGTCCGCTCGTACAAATAATGTTTGGGGGTAATGGCCAGACCTGATTAGTTTGTGAGCGAGATTTGTTCATGTTAATTAGGGGAATTTGTATATCAATGAAATCAACTAATTAAGCAATATCTTAAGACTTCATACTTCAAGTTCAATATAATTTAGTACATTCACACCATACATTTGTCCTATAAAATTTGTTGATGTACCTTACAGTGTTAATGAATAATTTGCATAATTAATTATTTTAGGTAACTAGGCTGTATCTTAAAAATGCAAGCTTCAAATTTCGTATAATATGGTACATGATATATCAACCACAATAATACGCACCTGTCCTAAGACGTTTGTTGCTACAACTTTTACCTTTAATGAGTATTTTGAATAATGAACGATATTCAGTAATTAAGCAGTATCATGCAATCTTCAAATTTGGCACATACATTAACCTAAGAAAGCACGCTTGTCCAAAAACAAGCCTGTTACCATAGTTTTTAAAAAAAAGTTTAATGAGTTATTTGCATAATTACTGATTCCCTTACGGGAGGCAATCAGTTTAAATCTGGTTATTCCTTCTGCTTTAACCATGCTTTAATCGAAGTTTCTGTACTTTCTTCATGTTTAGAGTTATGCATATGTCCCATATGATATGTCACCTTTGTACCAGGTTTGAAAGAAATCGATACTGCATGGCTATGAAATGACGTATTACTGACGCACGGACGGAGCCATTGTAATAGTTTCCCTTTCGAGGGACTAATAAACTTGGTGTCCTACTTCCCGTCTATTCTTTCCCATACCGGTATCTCGGTATTTTCTTTCTGACCGGTATGGCTTACGTTTCGCTGAAAAGTTTGGTGTATGAGATTTATTTAGTTAGAGTCATGATTGGCTTAGGCGGTCATTTGCGCATGTCAGTCACACTGGTTACGCCTACCTTTGGCACGAGTATACTTATGTAATTTTGTCTGTTTCATTATTAACACGAGAAATATACACATCAACATTGTGACGAAAATATATCAAACATCAGCAAGGCTAATACAGAAATGAAACTCAACAATTGAAATTAATGTCAAACCCTTTTCTCTCTTTAAGCCAACGAAATTTAATACTGATTTCTTGCGAAACTGTGACACTGTCCACCAGTCTTGACTTTATCTTACTTCTCAATTAAAAGAAAATAGAAAGAAACATTTTACTCGGTGTCTGGTTGAATCCGCCTCCGGGGTTAGGCAGGGAGGAGCCAGACCTCGAATGTTCGAATGTTTATCCTTTTATATGGTCTCTGAGGAAAACGTCTAGCCTATATAATTTGTTCTGAAGTACCTCCAATCCCTTCCCACGTCTCTGAATCTTAACTTAGAATACAACAGGCCCAGTGATGAAACTCATTTTCTTTTGTGAGTTGGTGAATAGAAAATGAATTTACATTGAGCTAAGTAAAAGCAATGAACATTTCTCCTCCAAACAGCTGTGAAAGTCTTTACGTACGAAAATAAATACTATTTAAATGTGTAGCCTTAAATAGCGAAATAGTAGCTAACAGTTGATCAACATCACCAAGAACGTGACATAATATGCAAATCCGGCCCAGAGTTGTTATTTCAGACTAAAACTGTCAATTGTTATTGAAAATTAGGCAAAGTTCAAAAGGCTCCTACCCCATGTAAATCAGAGCCGTAGCCTGACCAAATTGCCGGGGGGGGGGGGGGGGCAGAAGTTTGCTTTGGTGCAATCATGCATTTAAAATTTAGAAAGGTGGCTAATTTACATATATTTGCATAAATAAAAACGCTGGTCAACGGGCAACCTAACCCATCAGATTGGGTAGGTAGGTCGATTTCGTTTTTTCACAATGCTTGACAAGGATAAAACAAACCATATATAATGATAGCAAACTATTTCAGGTCGAGTTTAGATAGAACTTATTCAGTCATCTTGATACTCTCTCATGCAATTTGTCTGCATAGCTACAGTTAGGAAATGTACACAATGTATGGTTAAACAAATGTTGTAGCTTCTCTCACCTTCTCTTCTCAAAAAATGTTAAGCCCCGCCAAATGAAACTCAGGCATTATTTTAGCCACCCCTTCTGTCACCTACACTACAGTGAAGATATAAAGTTATATGGTACAATGATGCATTAAAATAATAGTGATAGCCAACTACAATAATACTCCGAACGGGGTTACTTTACACAGGATGTGGATTTTACATGCATAAGGAGATGTCTCTAATTAGCTCTAACCTATACAGGGAGGTAATTAGTCAGCCACCTTCCATCTTGTTTTGGGAGAAAGATAATAATCACCTTGATTGCTACTGATTGGAAGGAGACAACTCCAAAGGTGACAATAAGACAGTGTAGGAGGCCATTTAGATTCATAAAATATCAAACCATAGACATAATTTAAAGTCTTGCAATGTTTGAATATGGTAATAAAATACCAGAATTGAAACAATTATGCTATGCATTACATATTAGCTGGTAGTGTATTTTGTTGTGGCAAAGCTGAAAGATATTTTACGGATGTGCACTTGGTAAATGACTCCTGAAGTTTAATTTGGTTCCAAAAAATTCCGAATAAAGAGCAAAACATTTCAAGATTTTCGGACTTTTGATGACCCAATGACTGCTCAACGAATTTCCCATGGTCATAAACTTTTGTTCAATTCTTTCTAGTGTACATTGGATATGCAACAGTGTAATTTAACCTCAATTCATGCGTGTATGCTTCATCAGAGCCACGTAAACCACTGTATAAGATATTATATAATTTGGAATATACTTAAATGCATATTGCTACATGTACTATTCAGAAAATATAAAGAAATATCCTTAAATTTAAAACAAAGTGTGCATTTTATTGACATGCGAAGCCCGCATAAGGATATATTACCCATCACCAAAAATATATATATGGGTAGGTTCAAAAGCTTTTTCATTTTTTCTGGCCTATTAATGTCGTATCTTTCAAAGTAGTTGCCGAAAGATGTCACATTCAAAGTAAAAAAACAAAACTTTTAAATACAAAAAATTGGATGGTGCTTTCTCAAATAAGTAACACTATAAAATAATCCTTTTCTTTACCCTACTCCCAACACTGATATGGCCTTCCTTTATGTTGGAACCCAAGGTGAACTCAGTGAATTCCCCTTGTCATTATCATTATAATGGAAATAATTGAAGTTTGGATTTTGATGTCGAAGGTACAGCTCTGTTTATAAATTCAGGTCCATTCTTTCCATAGCAAATTGTCGCTCCAAAATGAATTGTGGAATACCGCTAGTGTCTCTACAATCAGATAATTATATCAAACAACATTTTAACCAAAGACAACGTCGAACACAATTATTGAAAGAGTTTACGAGGTTATGTCGAGAAACGATAGCTCTATGCACACTAAGTGTATATTGATTCACGAAATGTGTTCGTGCTTCCTTAAATCTGGAAATCTATCGATCGAAACTGTACCAGCCAAAGTTTCATGATTATCAAAATGAAATTGAATACACTTATTTTTACTTCCCATAAGGGAAGGTAGAGTTATATTTTTGTCTGTCTGTCTGTCTGTCTGTCTGTCTGTCTGTCTGTCTGTCTGTCTGTCTGTCTGTCTGTCTGTCTGCATGTACGTGTATGTATGTATGTATAACAATTTCTCAAAGCTATACTATGGATTAACAGTGAATTCATTTAAATTAAAATTTAACACCCACAAGTACTCATTTGTCAACAAACACGTACCTCCAACTCAGTACCAACCTATCCAAATATCTGGAGACTAAAGGAAAGCTGTACACAATAAAGCATTAAGTGGGCTATCATCTCCAAGGCGACAACTTACATTAATGAGACAAAGCGATGTTAATCTATGTGTGACATAACAGTTGTGTATTATCAAGGCTGATAGAAACAAGATGCTCAATAAGAGATCGGAGCTCATATTGAAATGCAGATATGAATATAACTACGTGTATTAGGATACAAAACTCATAAGAAGTGGATTAATCCAACCGTCTTGTTATGTAATGTGCCAGCCAAAATGTAAGCGAATGCACAGACCTTATCAAAACGATCTACCGATCTGATGACCGCAGAAGTGAGAAACTCTGAGTTATGGTTAAAGACCTCCCAATTTCTGGTATTAAGTATATTATGCTCTTCTAATATTACACTGAGCACTGTTCTCTCCAGAAAGACCTTCATTGTTATTATATATATGCGTAAGTTTTCTCCTCAAGGCCCCCCCCGTAGTAAAATTCTGCTTATTCCCTAATCGAAATACTATATTTGAAGCTAGTTACGCTACCAAATTACAAGCGTTTGTAGGCTCTTTGTTCCAATATCCTATATGTTTTAAACCTTTTTGAATTATTCTCAGAGTATTTTACATTGTGTTTAAACAAATTTAGTTGATCGATAACACGTGGTGTATATAACACGGGGCGTTTAAAACTATATTCCTTTTTGATCAGGGATACATTCAGCATAATGTTATTTGCTTTCAGCGACGCCCCACTTCAGTTTTTCATCGCTTAATCCGCTTAGAACGTTAGCCAACAATCCGACCAACATCTCCAGTGCATGAATGTTCAAACTACTTCAAAGGAAAATACAAAAGCTTTATAACTAATTTAGTATAATGTCCAAAACGTCAGTATATTACTCAAAGAAAGCAACTGGCAAATTTTTTTCAGTTATCCTAATAAAAAAAAATGAACCTTGCAAGTGGTGCGCAACTTGCCCATCGACCTCCTACGTAATTATACAGTCGTTAAGGTGATCTGTAAATTAGGAAGACGAGAACTTCCGTATTTGTGTATCTTGCTATTCATTAGACATGAAAGAAGATCATAATAACATATCTAGTGACGCGTGTAATTTTGTTTAATTTTGTTCTGATAATGGCTTCTGTAGGCGCATATCTCCAAGGCATCACCAGTGTCATTTTTTTCCTTAGACACGTAAACAATATATCTGTTTCACTATTGTGCACAGTAGATGCTTGACCTCTCTCCTAGTCAACGTATGTTCCAGTTCATTAAGATACGGTATTCAAAATTTCTGTTCAGATTTCAAGACAGCCATGGGGGACAAAATCTGAACTTTGCATAGTGCACATGTCAAACCAAGCTAAATTATCCATCGTCTGTGTACTCGGTTGAAATAACAGTGAATGACTTTGACGTACATGAATCTCCATAAGGAGTGGAGTGCAAAGAGCTCCGTGTGAAATCACATACATACATACATACATACATACATACATACATGCGTGCATACGTGTCAATTAATAATTTTAAGGCTTGCGTTGATAACCAACCTCAGAACATTAAGGAGTCATTAATTAAAAGCTTCGTTGGTTTCCTACTCCATGCAAAATTCGAGGTAAATTCACTGTATTTCTTCTTAGACTTCAAACAGACAAGGCCTTGACACAATCTTCACATCTCATAACTATCATAGAATAATGTCACTTCATTCTACTGTAGGCAAGTGGGGAAGACAACTTGATTACATTATAGTGTTCACCAGCAGTATTTAAGTCTTCTAAACTCCTCGCGTGAACAAAGATTGTTGTAGTTTATCAACCATGTTCTCACAGAGATAGAAATGAACTTGAACTTGTATGTATCTATGTATACTGTTTGACCAATCAGGCTATAATTATAAGCATACAGCACTGCCTTTCCCGGCGGAATAGGAATTGTCTACTTGGATAGCTAGCACCAGTTTTGGTAGATAGCTCGATTATTTTACGATTGGGTATGGGTATATATTCTATTTAAAAAATCAGATAGACCAATTGTCTAGTTATTATCTGTAATGCTTATTCTTTTGGTCGAAGTCTAT
Source organism: Glandiceps talaboti (assembly GCF_964340395.1). Lineage (NCBI taxonomy): Eukaryota > Metazoa > Hemichordata > Enteropneusta > Spengelidae > Glandiceps > Glandiceps talaboti. The sequence goes on along the minus strand of NC_135549.1, from coordinate 3,312,149 downwards.
GTATGTATTATTTTAATTTTTTCAATAGCATTGCTTTGTTTATATGTTATTTTACAAAATGTTTCGTTTTTGTATGTTTCAAAGCAGACATTTCAGTTTCTCCCTGTGACAGTAATAAAATATACTGTATTGTATTGTAATGTACTGTATTGTATTGTATTGTATTGCATTGTATTGCATTACATAGTATTGTATTGTATTGTATTGTATTGTATTGTATTGCATTGTATTGCATTGTATTGTACCTGCCTCAATTTCTTTCCCTATTTAATCGTATGCAAGTAATAATTGTAAAATAAAAGGGCCAAAATGGTGATATATTTTTCCGCAAATAGTCAAAAAGGATGATTGCAATGGTAGTTGACAAACTCAATGTCCTCACCAATTATTTGCTAATCAATGAAGAATTAGGGGTAATAAAAGTAGCACGTTGTATTCGTGTGTGTTATAAAATGGCGCAATCTCAACTTAAATTTCTGTTCGGTAAGAACTTGTGTTACCGGTGACAAAGCTAAACCTCAACCTGAGATAGAAGAGACTACTGTCTAGCTGGGTTTTTTAAAAATTCAAAACAAAAAATTAAATTGTAGGGTTATTGGCCATCATCTTTCTCACAATGACGACATTTCGCACTCCCATCAATTTACGTCATTAACACTTCACAAACATCACATGTAAGTCTAACGATTGATTTCCCAGTAGGTATAACATAAAATAAACAATGAGCTCGAGATCGAAAGAAAATTGGTTGGAATTCTAACAGATAGGTCACAAATGGGCAACCATTAAGGGAATTTCAAATTGAATAAAAGGAATATTTACTGCAACGTTCACTTTGAATATTATAGGCAATAACGTTATACTGAAACACTCACGAATAGAAGTGATGGATTACAGATGTGATATACATGTTGTAGATTCAAATGTGCAAGGGATTTGAACACTTTTTAGTAAAGAGACTGGTTCTAAATATATGGACATTTTGTACCTTAATAGACACGATTCACTCGTTTCCCCTCTCGGAAAAGGTATGCAAGATAAAGTAACGGGAAACCGTTAATGTACTTTAAGGATCAGCGTACTGTTGGTGATTTTCAAAGAAAATGTACTTATCAACATCAGTTAGAAAGTTTCACCATAGACACTGTGGTTTTTCCACTGAATATGGTGTATTTCGTTTCATATCTACCGTCCTTCTTGTTCTAGTACAATAGAATTATAGTAGCCGAGAGATACTAATGACAAGTCACTCCACTCAAATACTTTACTTCTGACTAAATGGAGAAAAGTATCGTTGATAATTCATGATATGGTTGGACTTTGAAAAGTAACCCTGAAGGTAACGTAAAGGGCAAATGTTAATGTCTGAAAAGTAAGTTTAAACCTGGTAATATTGGGGTAGACATGTATGTACTGAAGCTATTGAGTTGTGCGGTTAATCGTGATCGTTCACTACAAATATAACCGCCATTAAGGAAAAATATATAAGAGCACCAAATGTAATGCAGGTGTATATTTATCTTGTTGTATATCATCTGTAGGCATAACTTCAATAAGAAATTGACCCCATACAAGGTATTGGTCAAAGGTCACTCTTACAAAACGCTTTCATGTGACTATGTGGAGTTAGACACATGAATGGAGTCTCAGTGTATTAATGTTATGTACTACATGTAATATATTGATTGTTTTTACTACAACTATGGCTGCCATTCAGTAAGAGTGATTTGAGCACATCTGTTAACATGAGTTAAAAGAAATTGGTAATATATAAATACTACTATGATTTTGTAATAGGCAAGACATACCTTGATTTTCATAATTGGCCCTTAGATTCATTGTCAAAGTCTCAAAGAAAGCTTGCAATGATAATATGGAGTAGACACTTGAATGGAGTCTCTATATAGTACAGCTTTTGAGTTATGCAGTATTGATTTTAACTACAAATAATGCCGATATCGCAAAACAAAGTAAGGTGTATATGTCCCAAATTACATGTCACCTTTGTGCCAGGTTTGAAAGAAATTGGATGTTGCATGTCTGAGCATTACGGACGGCGAGACGTATTGACGGACTCACTAAATGGAACCCCCTTTAAGGATATGCTTGCGATAAGTATCTTAAAAAGAACGACAATATCTTACTGCATATCCGTAACGTGTCACATCTTGTGCTGTAAATAAATAGTGCATGGCACTTTCTACGCTTCTTATTTTATACGTTTCCAGTTAGGGGTGCACAATATGCTAGGTGTACATTCTCATAGTAGTGAGCATGCAGAACAAAAGAATAGACATATCGACCAACTAACCTCGGTATGTTGGCAAGACAAACCTGATTGTGGAAACCTTTATTTCGTACTGTTGTTTAAAAAGTAGGTTTCAACTATAAGACAATACTGTTTCAACTATCGAAAGAACGTATCAACGGCAGACACTATTTCATAAAGGGAAGGTTGCCCTATATGTATCTAAGTACTTTACAAACTAACATACGCTGTGTATTATCTGGTATCTGTCATCAGTACATTCCATTTCGGAGTCATTATGTAAGGACGCTTACACTTAGCAAAGCTTTGCTGTTTGACTTGATTTATCGGGAGTGTTCAGCTCTAGATAAGTATCAAGTATCATCGACAGCAACATCTCCATGACAGACTTATTTGTGTACAAAGAGCAGTCAGGTATAACATGCGTCTAACACAAGTTATCAACAGTATTGATTTTTATCAAATAGCCCTGTTAAAAACCAGTAATTATCACATAGAGGAGAAACTCTAAGGTCTACTCATTTGAGGGTTTACAATTTTATCAATCCATGAATCTTAGAGGCTTTCAGACCGACTGTAATGACCTGTTAAAAGACATTATTGTTAGATTTGATATGATAGTATGCGGATACGTCGGAACACATTACTTAGCAAACTAAGAGTTCCCAACTTGAAGTATAACAGACTGTGTGGTGTTTGTATTATGTACTAATGTTTCAGTAAGGGAACCTATAAACTTGATAGCAAAGCCAAAGAAGATATTGCTTACAATATGTTACAATGAATATGTTGAATCGCGTAAACTATGTGGCAAAGTATGTTGTCGGTATGTCTATAACAGCTTATTTGGATTTTCATAGTTCATATTCTAGTTTTACCTCCTGCTTTACCATTCCTCAGATGAATGAACGTTTATATTCGTGACTGTATAACACATATATCAATATGAATTTCACATAAATTCGTCCCTTTGAACCACAACACTGTTGATTTACGTACGTTAGATATTGATATGACGTTTATCAAATTGCAACAGTGTTCTGGTCTACGCAAGGCAAAACACGTTTTGTAAGGTGTCATGGAACATTATGCCATCGTACAATGTCTATACCATAACTCCAAATATTGTGTCTAGAGACAAACTCTATCAAGTTACCATTAAATCTTGTTAAAAGGCTTCGTGTTAAGGTTATCCTCGCCCATTACTTTCGCGACCCTGAGTTGCATTCATACTTCTTAAGTTTCAATAGTATTTTTCATAACTTCATTCTTACAACTTGATAAAACATACGGAGTGTGTTCATTTAATACCCAGCTTGCCTGCTTACTTCATACTTTCCTCCTTCAATTCGTAAGCAGACATAGGAAACTGACGACAAAGACACCGCTGAGATACCAGTAATGAAAGAAATCTTACAAGTAGATACATTGGGATTGCAGATGTCTAAAGAGCCGAGACAGATTTATTGATAATTATCAACTGTCGTGTTTAAATAAATCCATATTGCGTATTAGACAAGTAGCGTGTGGATTCTTAAAAGCGCGAACATGAGAGACTGGGGTAGATATTCTTCCAGAATTAACTCTGGCATTATGAGCTGAATTTGAACAATTTTAAGCCGAACGAGTTTAAACACCAAATTCTGTCAAGTTTCATTAAATGCAATGCATACACGGCTTTTATAAACGATTAGCCATTACTGTTGCTTGCGAGATATATGGGGACGGTGTAGCAATGCTAAGTATGTAAAGTTGTTTGCAATTCTACAGACTGCATTTAGAAAGCATAATATACTGAATCGTCAAGTATCCAATTAATGAAAGTTCTTTTAAGGCATTATAAATAGAGTATACCGCACAGAGAAGATAAAGCGTGGATTGAAGACCCAAACAAACCACTCTACAAAAACTTCAAATATACACATGCTGGTGAGCTCTTTTCCTTTGTCACTACATAGAACTATAATTTTTATTTTCATCTGTATAAGGGCCAGGACATTATCTGTGTTTCAGACGTTGTAGATTCCGTTTCACGTACTTAAGTAAGATTACCGATTACAGTTAATATATATATATATATATATATATATATATATATATATATATATATATATATATATATATATATATTAACATAAGACAAGTATTAAGTTCAATTCAAAATAAGTATCATAGCTCCAAATAGATGGCGTACCTATTTGTTTGTGACAGTAGGTTTTTAACAACACACCTAATTAGAATGAGAAGAGTGTATATATCATGAACTTCAAAAGCTCCTGATCATTCTTGACAACCCATCAGGTATTGTAGTTAAAGGATAAACTGCATATGAGACGATGTATGGAGTATGACTAGAATAAAGACTTTATTAAAGCCCATAGCTAGGTCATTGAAATGAAACAAAGGACACGAATGACATCTCTAGACATACGATAGCGACATGTATCAACAGTGTCATGTCTTAATCCAAACACAGTAGTTATTAATTCATGACATCGTTCTTTCTCCTCCAAGCGTAAAAATAAAAATAAAAACATGATATTCTACTCTATTAAAAGTAAATTTACCGATCAAAACACAGATAAAATTCTGTCATATTTAGAACATGTGATCATTTCTGTCAAAAATGTATGTACCATAGTCGACAATAATATGTGGTTGCATACGTAGTCAAGAAAATTTCACATCATAGGACACATTACAGAAGAACGACTTCAATTTACAATATTGGCAAAATTCGAGGCCAGAAAATGATTACCACTCCCCGCTCCCAGCCCACACGAAGAAAGCGCTTGGTGGCTAAAAGTAGAATGTTCGTCGATAGAAATAAAATAAACCAGTGAAAGCGGCTTTCTATGTCGAACTGCAACAGTATCGACATTTTTAACGAAACTAATCCAACTAATTTAAGTGACCACGAGACCTCCGCATAAAGTTGTCAAACATGAAAAGCTAAAGTCAGATAGAAAATGTCTTGTCTAACATTACAAGTCATTGGATACACAAAATAGCATAATACAACAATTAAATCATGTATAGTTACATAGTTCAGGGTTCACGTAATAGTTCACTTTTCGTATAAAATAGTTCACGCTCTGTTGTTTGATTTCGTTGATACTTTCCTTAAGTTTTGTCTTCTCTTCTTGTGGTTCTTGCTTGGATAAGTTACATATTTGATTCATTTTTTCCAGTCTTCTGCCTTCCATTGTTGTTTCCTTCATTTTCAGTGCATAGTGTATTGTTCGCACTTCATTTAATTTGATAAGTGTACGCTGTAACTGTATATGTATTTATATTTATTTATTTATTAACTTAGGACCATGGACTAGATTTGTCCCTAGCGGACTATATCCATGGTCCTCACCAGGAATATTTTGCTCTTGTTTTTGTTTTATTTTAGTATTAGTGTAATTATTAGCTGGAAGTAATATTGTCAGAACTTTTAACTTATTGACTCATTTGCTTTTCCTGCTCCTCTTTTTTTTCTGTTATGTACCATTTGTTAAATTTCTGGTGAAATAAATATACATTAGTGTAGTCGGGTTTCCGAAGTCAACTTCGTCGTTAGTCGTCTACAGCTTGGCATGTTGTTTGCTTCTCACAGTTCCAATCTTGTATTTTGAAGATTTTCATGGTTACAAATCCTCTATGGACATGGCATCCTCGTCGGTTCTATTTCTAGACTGGGGAAGTTCTTTTCGCTTGACATCTTGAGTAATTTCTCCGCAGGCACTCACTTGACTCCCACATCAGTAGAATTGTGAAGATCTTCTTCTCTTGGGAAATCAGTCTTTTTACGGGTAACTCGCTTTACTTCGGGGAAACTCGCTTAGTAGGAAAGAGTCTGGCCGCAGTAATTACAAATCCATGACAAAAATTTTGAAGTGTTGCCATTCCAGCCTGAGCAGTGCGTCCCACTAAAGGACTAAACATACTAAATAAACTACTATGGTCACTGAAAACATCAGTCTCGCACACTGTCTATGCTGCTCTGTCTATCCCCCTGTTGACGCAACCTTTGATGTCTTCTATTTAGAGTAAATTTTTGCATAAAACTGTCAAATGCTAAGTTCTTATGACCAGGATTCAGTTTGTCTTGCTATAGAGCTTAGTATCTGGGGGTTTTCTGCAACATATACTCTAAAACAGAACTTAGGGGTAGTTGACAGGAGATTTACGTGAAACTACCCCACCAGTCATTGTAATTCAATCTTTCCCAAGAATGGATTACCCTGGATATTGTACATCTTCAAATGTATTAAATCAGCTAGTGTCCAAGTTTTCAGTGCGGTTGTACGAATCACATGTTATGAATTTGATAGAAAATGTATAGACATGTTATGACTTTGATAGAAAATGTATAGACTGTACTGTTTTTGCCAGTTTCTTAAGAAGAGATTACCTGACAGTAAGACGATTTTCCCACAAGACATCTGACTTGTATACTTAATAACTTTTGGTGCACCACTTTTCTTGCCACCAATCAATGAATCAATCAGTCAGTCAGTCAGTCAGTCAGTCAGTCAATCAAAAAAATCATTCACTCATGTAGACTTGATGTTTTGTATAAGTTATATTTCTCTTGGTGCTTTACATAAACAAGAAATAGGTAATATGCAAATTTAAGTATTGTTTTCTAGAAACTGTCTAATTTTGAAAGATTTAAATCTAATTGATCCCGAAATCTGCGTAACTTGAATGTGTTGTAAATTTAGTGATTTTTTTCAAAACATTTTATTTGCGAATAAAAAAATGACATTAACGAATATATGGTTGACACTGGCACAATTTCATATGAATCATTTAATCCTCTAATACAAAATGGCACACACTGCAGAACTTTCCCTGAAGTTTTATAACAAAATATCTGAGGATTAAGAATTTAGTGATTGTGATTTATTTACACGTCATTTTGTACCCCTTATCTTTCAATTAACTACTTTATCTCATTGTGTACCCTTATCTCTCTGTTCCATGTTTACAGGAAAACGAAGGCCAAACAAATAAACAGTTAACACTTGGAAGTGAATTATATCTTCGTGTTAATAGGTATCGATCTTTGAGCAATTCTGTTTGAGAGCTAGACCACTTCAGATAATGACAAAGGGTATGGGGTTTTTAAGATTATGAAGGAGACGCCAAATAGAAAATGTATGGTATTCAATTTGAACTTTTGTTCCAAACACAACTAGAAAATTTACCTGAAATTTTCGACTGTACACTTCAGTCTTTGTCAACAGATTGACCCACTATTCAGCACACGTGACCTTACAGGACACGTGAGCCTAATAAGGGGTCAAAGGTGCCTGGAAGTTTGTATCGTCCCCCGTCTCTGTTTAGTGATGGTTTGAGTGCTCGGATGTAAATAGCTTCTTTCACTCCCCGTTCAAAATATCTGGTTTCAGTGTCCAGTATCTTCACTTCATTTATGTTAACCGAGTGACCGGGTGATTCAATGTGGATGTGTTGGGAGACCTCTGATGTGCTGGAACTAGGTCTTCTGTGTTCCAAAAATCTGGTCTTGAGTGATCTCTCAGTTTCCCCTATATATGAATCTTTGCATTGGCCTGTGTTGGTCTGGCCCTGGCAAGGAATTTGGTACACTACTCCACATACATGTTCCTTTTTAGTCTTGTCCTTTGGAGACACCAATAATTGCCGCAAGGTTTTAGTGGGCTTGATGCAGGTGTTTATACCGTAAGCAGTAAAGATTCTTTTTAGTGCCTCTGAAGTGTCCTTGATGTAAGGTAGGACCACTAAACCCTTACTTGGTTGTTCCTTCTTACGGATGGTCTTTGACTTTTGAGGCTGGATGACTGTGGCTTTATCTACTGCCCACTTTGGGTATCCACACCTATACAGTGCCTGGTTGATGTGAGTCTTTTCTTCTTCACGATCTGAGTTGTAGGTAATCACCGTATCTGCTCTGTGATGAAGCGTCCGGATCACACCTAGTTTGTGCTGTAAAGGGTGGTTAGAGTAAAAATTGAGGTACTGGTCTGTATGGGTGGGTTTGCGGTAGATTTTAGTTTTTAAAGAGCCATCATCCTGAATAACTGTGGTCGTATCTAGGAAAGCCAGAGACCTATCCTGTTCTTCCTCGGTGGTAAACTTGATGTCTGGGTCAAGACTGTTAAGATGGTCAGTGAATTCCTGAGAGTGACACTTTTTAAGTTTTGTGTGCGTGTCGTCCACGTATCTGTACCACCATAATGGAGGATGGGGGGCTGTTTCTATGGCGCGGAGTTCTAATTGCTCCATGTACAGATTGCATACTATGGGGGAAACAGGTGACCCCATAGCTGCACCATGAATTTGTTGGAAGAACACACAATCATAAACAAAATAAGTGCACTTCAGACAAACACTGAGTAGCTTAACCACTTGGCTGGGTGATAAACTGGTTCGCTGGTTAAGGGTGGTGTCCTCCTGTAGTCTATGTAATATCACATCCAATGCTTTGTCAATAGGTACTGAGGTGAACAAAGCAGTTACATCATAAGAACGTAACTCCTCATCAGGTTCAACCCTTTCCTTCTTGATAGCATCTGCAAATTGTTGGGAGTTGACGACGTGATGTTTAGACTTGCCAACCAGTGGAGATAGAATACCAGCCAGAAATTTAGCACAGTTGTACGTTATGGATCCTACACTGCTGACAATGGGACGAAGAGGAATATTCAGTTTATGAACTTTAGGTAGCCCATAAAACTTTGGAGGAGTCTCTGAAGTAGGGTACAGCTGTCTGTATTGGACTCTGTTTAACCCACCTTCTTCTTCCAGTTGTTGTAATACTGACACCAGCTCCTTCTTATACTTGGTGGTAGGGTCCCTCTTGCCCAATTTAAGATAAGTTCCGCTGTCACTCAGTAGGTCTTGACACTTCTGTTTATAGTCCGATGTATTCAGAACTACTACCATACGTCCCTTATCTGCAGGTAAAATCTGGATGTCATTGTCCTGCTTCAGATCTTTCAAAGCTAGTTGTTCTTCCTTCGATAAATTCGATTCTATTTTCTTGGGACGCATTAAGATGTTAACCACTTTGCTGCGTAACTCGTTCGAATCCCTCTCATTCAAATTACGACATGCTACTTCAGTCTGGGTCAATCTGTTGAATAGTGGGTCAATCTGTTGACAAAGACTGAAGTGTACAGTCGAAAATTTCAGGTAAATTTTCTAGTTGTGTTTGGAACAAAAGTTCAAATTGAATACTATGGTTTACCAACACAGATGAATTTCCATTTGAAGAAAATGTATGGTTATATCAAAACATTAGATCATCAAGTATTGTAATAAAAAGGGTGGAGGAGATCCGAAACCGTTTGTCAACGTGGCCAATTGTCCAGCCTCTTGCCTGCTAAGTGAGTTTCCCTGAAGCTAGCGAGTTCGCCGTAAAAACCGTAAGGCTTAATTTCCCCAGAGAAGAACTTCGTCACGATTCTACTATGTTGGAGTCAAGCGATAGCCTGCAGAGAAATTACTCAAGATGTCAAGGGAAAAGAACTTCCCCAGTCTAGAAAAATAACCAACGAAGATGCCACGTCGATGGGGACTTATAACCATGAAAGTCTTCAAAATACCATGTTTGGAACCGTAAGAAGCAAACAACATGCAAGAGTACATAAAAGATTAGCATTTGGGAGAGACAGAGACAAAGAGAGACAGAAACAGGGAGAGACTAGAGAGAGATATACAGACAGACAGACAGACAGACAGGGAGGCATACACAAATACATTCGCATGGCTGTCACCCAACTCATCCGGAATATAGTTTTTTTAGAAAGTATTTCTTAGTTTGGTTTGTTCGCCTCTGAATCCTTTACAACGTTATTGCTATACAGGTTCGTGATACACAGTTGTGTAATATACCCTTTAGGCATTACAAGATTGAATGTAAGATATACTAGGAAGTAAGATAAACTCGACATGAACATACATTCCTATCTGAAATTATCCCTAACATGAGATAGAATTTGTCATGTTAGTGAGTCATGAAAATCATTTGCGTATTCGGTCGTCACCAGATTCCTTCAGGTACCTTGGTAGGTTACGCAGTTTTTGTGTTTCGTTTTTGTTTTGAATAAAGGCCGGGGTTCGATCCCAGATTCCCGCATTAATGTTATCTAATCAGGTGAGTCATACGTATTACTCAATCATTATAACTATAACTCAGCCAGAAACTGTTTCACGCGTTGATTTTAACTTTGAGTGATAAGCTTGTTTTCCGATGCGACACAGGAAGTGACGTTTCTTGGTATGTCTGTAAATGACGTGAAAGCACCAACTGATTCATTTCATTCATTTCATTTGATTTGAGAGAGGAAGGGGATTTCTACTACGTATACGCAGTTATGTTTCACAAACAAATGCTTATATGGGTGCATGAGCTCAAGAATTTAATAATTTACACCATTATGTATTGGGATACATCAAGGAAGAAAATACGATACAAGGGATCAGTGTGGATTTAGTCTATTAGTCTATTATATTTTATGCATTCATACATACATACATACATACATACATACATACATACATACATACATACATACATACATACATACTGACAGACAGACAGACAGACAGACAGACATACATACATACATACATACATACATACATACATACATACATACATACTGACAGACAGACAGACATACATACATACATACATACATACATACATACATACATACATACATACAGACAGACAGACAGACAGACAGACAGACAGACAGACAGACAGACATACATACATACATACATACATACATACATACATACATACATACATACATACATGGAAATGAACCTATGACTATATGTAGAACCATTTCGTAAAGTAGATGAATGTAGCATTTTCTACAGTGCAACACCTGAATACATTGGTAAGAAAACATAGTAGAACACATTATATATATATATATATATATATATATATATATATATATATATATATATATATATATATATATATATATATATATATAGTTTATTGCAATAGGTCTACTGATCAATGAGCATACATTGCAAAAACAATTCAAAAACACATACGTTACCTAATTAAATAAATACATAAATGGAGAAGGTAGCAATATTAAAGCAATATTACATAAACAATTCATTTCTGATTTTAAATGCTTTGTATATAAAGAGGCCGTTGCCTAACAACACGCTCGTTGTCACAGGAAATTAAATCAATGAATTTGAAAAACGTTGGCTGCCTCCAGTAATACTGTTGAATGTACTTATGTCTAGTAGCCTCGTATTTAGGACATACTAAAAACAAAATAAAATTCATCTTCGATAACAGAACAACTAGAACACTGCCTTAGTTCCAGTGCCTTTCTAGGCCTGGTCCATCTACCTGACTCAATTTCAAGGTTATGAGAAGACACTCTTAATCTAGTCAGGGCTTGTCTGAAGCGATGTACTGTAATAATGTTAAGATAGGGTTTAAAACAACTATCAAAGTGCTTGTAAAGTCTTGCTCTTGTTGAGTTACCTAGTCTACTGTTCCAATTCTGTGCATAGTTATCGGACAAACGCTGCTTGACGAGTGCAAGGAACCTACCCCCGTCACCCACACCCTGCTGAAACCAGGCATACATTACCCCTAGCTCAGCAAAAATTCTTAACGGACAATGCCCAGCTGTGACGTCTGGGGTATTGCTGCAAATCAGAAATCAAAACATTGTATACTCTGTTAATGTATTTCTTTGAAGTTTGTATAATCTTTAACCAAAACTTTACAATTCTATACAAACGTACAATGCGACAAGGCAATCTACCAAGCTCTCCATAAATAAAATCATTCTGAGTGCTCTGTTGAACACCAAGTAGTTTTTTACAAAATAAAAGGTGAACTCTTTCAATAGCATCAGCATGAGCAAAACCCCACACCTCAGCACAATAATTCAAAATTGGTGAAACTAAAGTATCAAATAAATATAATACATGACTGGGAGTAAGATTTTCAAATTTTTGCAGGTAAGTATTTAATTAAAATATTGCTTTCTGTGCTTGACCAGCTAAGGTCAACTGAGCTTCAGCAAAAGATCCCCCAGGTGTGAAAACAATCCCAAGATACGTAAATTTATTTATTTACAATAGAAAGTATTTCTTGGCCATACTTAAAACACAAGTTTCTCTCCAAAGAGCCATCCTTTCTGAAAATCATAATCTTGGACTTTGAGATATTTACTTTCAGACGCCACTTTTGACAAAATTATGCAAAATATTAAGCCCTTTCTGAAGACCCGCTTTTGTTTCAGAAAAAATGGCAATATCATCGGCATAAAGTAACATAACCATTTTGAAATAACCAACATCGATCAAGGCCCTCTCCACCTTTAAGAACAAATTCATCTTCGATATCATTAACAAAAATGGAGAAAAGGAACGGCGACAGACATTCACCTTGCCTAACTCCAGTAAAGACTGTAAACTCCTCACTCACTTCATTATGAAATTTAACACGGGATTTAGCTTCCTTATACATAGACATGATGATATTTAAGATTTTTTCCCGCACTCCGGATTTAATGAGTTTGTACCACAAATTATCTCTAACCACATAGTCAAATGCCTTAGTAAAATCAATAAAACCACACCAACGTCTTTTACCACAATTAAGAAGGTGTGTAATCAGCCCATGAAGAACAAAATTGTTGTCAATGGTACCCATCCCCTGACAAACCCTGCTTGTGCATCAATGTACACAGAGTATGTTTCTGCCCACTCAGTCAATCTAATGTTTAATATTCTAGTAAACAGTTTACCTAATGTACTTAACAACGTGATTCCACGATAGTTACCAACATCGTGAACATATATATATATATATATATATATATATATATATATATATATATATATATATATATATATATATATATATATATATATATATATATATATATATATAATTAATACCAATACAAGTTACATTACGGTTCATTACAAAGTTCTTTACATTTAGACGTGGGCTTCGCAAGGAGAAATCTCACACTAAGCTGCACAGGATGATACTTAGCGTTCAATCATGAATTTGTCCCTCTCCCATGAAAACTTTTTAGAAAATATAGGAGGCCATTTAGAGACATAAATACCTAACTAGACATAATTTAAAGTTATAGAAATACTTGGCCAAGAACGCGTATTCAGCCTCCATCATATGCATATACATATATATACTTCAGTAAGTGTGCGAAATATTTGAATAGTATCACCCCTTCACTTCTCAGTTTTTGAGTAACATTCTAGTAGGTTTGCATTTTTGAATGACCACATCCCTCAGATTCCTCCCACCCCAACCCACCGCCGGCCGTAAATAACGATGTCTCCCTTAAATATTCGAATATATTCAATAGGAAGTTTCATTACTTGAAGCTTTTCTTTGCAAATGTCAAACATTTAGATATATGATTATTTCTTTAATGGCAGAATGATATTCCATTTTCAACATTTAGTTCAGGTAATAACTAGGACATTAAGCACTTTCACATGAAAGACGATGTTAAGTTAATTCTTTCAACCCACTCTGGCTGTTTCAAAGCTGGTGAAGATTTTTTACACAGAATGATACACATCTATCTATCTTTCATCAAAATGATATTTTCTTCTCTGAAACTAATTCATCGACCAGATTGCTTTGATATTTGATGTGCATGTGGCTTTGGGGAGTCATTCATATTTGTTCATGCCAAGTTTATAAGAAGCATTTTCTACTTTTAGCAGATACTTGGGGTAATCATGGTCAAAAATGATATTTTCGGCTTCTTCTCTGAAACCCTCGGTCAGATTGTTTTAATATTTGGCATGCATATATGTGCCTTGGGAAGTCTCTTCACATTTTGTTATACAAAGTTGATGGGAGCAATTTTCTATTTTTAGGCAGATTTTAAAGGGTATTTATTATTAAAATTGGTATTTTTGACTTCTCCAAAATGGATGGTTCGATTACTTTGATATTTGGTGTGCATGTGTCTCGGTTAGAGTGTATCCAGATTTGTTCATGCCAATTTCATACGAGTCACTTTCTATTTTAGCAGATTTGTGGGTTATTTTTGGTCACAAATGATAAGTTCGACTTCTTCTCTGAAAATGGTGTTTGGCGTACCTTGATATTTGTTGTGCATAACTGTGTCTTGGGGATTATACATATATACAGATTTGTTCAGTTTCTCTGAAATCGGAAGTCGGATTGCTTTGATAATGTATTTGATGTGCATTTTCCCAGGGATGGGGGAAATCTACTCAGCTTTGTTAATGTCAAGTTGATATATTTGTATCACATATTGTTTTTGGAATGATGAACGACAACCAAAGTAGTGGACAATAAACAAGCGACCTATCGGTCAGAATAGCTCCGCTGTTTTTTTTTAAATTTAATTTTTTATTTTGGTGACATGTAGAAGTGGTTCAGTTCTTCAGCTCTTCACTATGCAGTTTTGTTTTAGCGATGTAATAAAGTGGTTAGTGGTTTCATATGATGTCTCACTATAAAACACATTTTACACAGAAGTTGGTAATGTATGAAAAATTGCACAAAATCTCAGAAAAAAATGACTGGGAAATGCACACAAGAAAAAGAAAAAAAGAGGATTTTGAGGTTGGCTATAAATAATTCAAGTGTCTTACAGCTTTAACCCTGGAAAATTTTAATGATGAATGAAATAAACTAGGGATCTAAAATAATTTTGAGGCATTTTGAATTTCAATTTTCTAACAAATTTACCAAGTCAACAACATTCAACTTGTACTAGTTGTAGTAGATATATATAGGAAAGAAATGTATTAATCGCCATCTTAGTTTCCATACGGCGACAATCCCAAGTACCCGGAAGAGAGTCATTCTCAGCCATACGTTACAGTGGTAACACTCATTCATGTTCGATTACCTTTCACAAAGAAAACACAACGAAATGGTTGAAGTGATCTTTTTTTTATTTCTTTTCATCACAACAACAAAATCTGCGTGAACAAAAGTGTTGTAAACTAAACCAGAAAGAATTATCGAACTGGCTAAACTTCCCGATGAACTGGAGTAAGGTCCAAGTCCAAGTAAGCCTCGATAGTACTATTAGTACGTGAGAAAACCGTCTCAAACCAGCGATACAACTTTCAAAATATAACTTGACATGTCTTCATTTGTTAGAGTTATACAATTCAAGACGGGTTTTCACTCGAAAACAACAATTCTGTGAATAATGACACTCTGAATGCAGCGATTTCTCGGACGATGTTACCACTGTAACGTATGGCTGACAACGACTTGCTTCCGGGCTAGTCCCTCGTGCATCCGGGTACTTGGGATTGTCGCCGTACGGAAACTAAGATGGCGATTAATACATACATGTACATTGTCTGATATTTTAATTTACGGAGTTTCTTGTGACCGGCGCCTGTCAGCAGACTCGGCCAATTTTTTTCTCATCATCCCATTGTATTTAAACCTTGTACTTGACATTTTGCAATATTTATAATTCTCAACAAAATACCTCAACATGCCTCACTTCGCTCGTACTCAAAGCAGACCCGGTATGATCACTGACATGACCAGAGAGAACCTTTTCGGATTTACATGTAAAACTGGGAAAGATACGCAAAACATAATGCAAAATCTAAAGTCAAATTAAAGTTGTAATTATTTCAATTATTCTTACTTGCCAAATATTTGCATTTTGGAAATGGCAAAACACGTTCATGTCCTTTAACTTTACATGTGAACTGTCGGCCAATAAACAAAGTTTGGTCGATTCACAGGCGGCAGTGAGACTGCTCTTGCATAACTTCAACCTCATGCTTAGGCATGCCTTCCTTACACAAGTTGTCTTCATTCTGGTTCACTGTCACTCCAAATTGCACGACAATATAGAATTAATCACAAGTTACATGTTATCTGAAAACATCACACTTTTATAGTGGGTCTGAAGTGTGATTTTAGTGAGTATCAAGAACGTCCTGTGTTGTTACTTGCTGTGGAAAATCGCCCGGTCAAATGAGGTCAGCTTCAGCTTCTGGTCAAATCAGTCGTTTTCTACCGAAAATTCTTGAACGGGGGCGTTACACAATGATCCTACTAAACTTACTTGCCATAGTTATTTAAAACACATAAAAATCCACCTTTTTGTGAAATTTGTAAAACTTTCCGGTCCGTATTAAGGAAACTACTAGGGTAGTATGAGCGAAAAACCGGGTCGAGGTTTCAGGGCCTCAAGTATGTGTCCCGAATTGGTCGGAAAATTGGTATTCCTAAATGTAATTCCAAAATTTATGTTGCTGGTACGAAAGAAGAGATGTCAGTTTAGGTTTAGGCGTTTACAGTATCTGAAATGGTGGACTCTAGTGAAAGTTATGGCGAGTTGAAAATACCAAAAAATAAGGCCCGTGAGCAGCCATTCAAAGTGTAATACTAATAGTCGCAAACTGAAGGATAGAGTATGCAAATGAGGATGTTGCGGACTGGCTGATTATGTAGAAGGGGTGCAGAATTTGGATTTGATGTTTACAACCCTGTTTCGAACAAACGCTTGTCATTTGGGCGCCCAATGCGTAGAATTATGACTATAGCACATATTACATTGCTTGTTTGACGTCAATAGTGTCTTTTGAAAAGTGGCAGTTTACTTAAAGTCTCGCTGACTGATTTCCAATATGGCGTCGGTCATAATGCTCATTAACATATTCATTTTTTTTCCAATTACAAAAAAAAATCATACAAAAATAAAAATGAAGACATGCTGACTTGAAATTAACAAATCTAAGTAAGCTACCCTCTGTGCATCAACACACCAGATATCAAAGCAATCTGATAAGTAGTATTTGAGGAGATGATGAAAATGTCATTTTTTGAAAAAAATCATAAAAAATTGAAAATGGCACAGATCAACTTGGCATGAACAAATCTGAATAGCCTCCCCCAAGGGAACATGCACACCAAATATCGAAGAATTCTGACTGTCACTTTCGGAGAAGATGATGAAAATATAAAAAATTGACGGACACCAATGATTTCACCTATACTCTATACCTTAATACAACCTATACCAGTCCTAAAGCTACGCTTTCAGCTTTCGCTGACAGCGGAGCTAATAAACAAGAGTAACGAAATATAAGCTGATGGAGATGGGAGATATCATTTGTAGGGAAATTTTTGACAGGGTAATAGGTGATATTGACCTGAGAACCACAGACACTTCACCACCCACTCTGATTGTTCTTAATTATAGCATGCCATAGTTGAACTGTTTCTAGACAAACCTCAAATAATATAACATCTGGGGTTCACCTTGTCATGTACCACTTATTTAACAAAAAAGTTAAAACAAAACAAGACAGAGCAGAGCTCAGCTCAGCTCAGCGCAACGCAACGCAACTCAGCTCAGCTCAACTCAACTCAACTCAACTCAACTCAACTCAGCTCAGCTCAGCTCAGCTCAGCTCAGCTCAACTCAACTCAACTCAACTCAGCTCAGCTCAGCTCAGCCCAGCTCAACTCAACTCAACTCAACGCAACTCAGCTCAGCTCAGCTCAACGCAACGCAACACAACGCAACGCAACGCAACTCGGCTCAGCTCAGCTCAGCTCAGCTCAACTCAACGCAACTCAACGCAACGCAACGCAACGCAACTCAGCTCAACGCAAGGCAGCTCAGCTCAGCTCAGCTCAGCTCAGCTCAACGCAACGCAACGCAACGCAGCTCTGCTCAGCTCAGCTCGGCTCAACGCATCGCAACGCAACACAGCTCAGCTCAGCTCAGCTCAGCTCAACTCAACACAACGCAACGCAGCTCAGCTCAGCTCAGCTCAACTCAACTCAAATCGACTCGACTCAACTCAACTCAACTTAACTTATGCAAGAACCAAAAAACGTCGCAGCTATTTCGCTAATGTGCTTGTGTATACCATTGTCAGAGTTTATGCAAGTATGTGGATGTCATTGAATTGGATGTTTGACGGTTTTCCATATTTGTTTATGACTAAACATTGACTTTTTAATTTGCAAATCAGTAAGGCCAAATAAAAAAAGTTGTTACTCGACCCCACCTAGTTTTTCACGCCGACCCTAAACTTGTTTTTACGTGTTCGAGAAAATAATAATAAAGTCGCGAAAATCGTGAACTGTCGCAAGAAATAGTGGGTGCGGAAACTGAAAACTATTCTACCAATCTGTAATGGCTGTACATCTGATAAAACGAACTAAACAACACAGAGGCCGTTTGGAAAACAATGGACAACCTGAACTAGACTCACGTAAAAAATATAATAAAATAAAAAACCTACTTACCCCACCTATTTTAAAATTGAATGTAATCGGAACCACACATTTTTTTTCCTTCTAACTTCACTGTTGACCAGCAATTTTGTTGTTCTGAAACACATTCAAATAAAATTCCTTGTTAAACAACATTCATGCAGTAAGCTTGTTCAGTTCTGACATGGATTTTGAATAAGGGTGAATCTGTTAAAACGGCTGGTTCAGAATATTACCAACGACATGTGTATGATAGAGTGAACTGCCCCTTCCCTAACATTAATTACATTAGACATGGCAATTCACAGACTGGCGTATGTTGAATAAAAAACTGTCTTTGATTGAAAGGAAAAAACAGTACCGAGGGAATCGATATGACCAGATATCAAACAGCGAGAGGGTATTGAACATTGTATCTAAAATAGCGTGCGTCCGTGTGTCCATTCGTAATACGCCACTTCTCTCTCACATGCTATATTCGATTTTAATTAAACCTGCCACAAAGATGACAAATAATATGAGACAAATGCACGTCACTTTGTTTCGTGACACGTGCAAATGTCACGGAATTGCACCCATAGTAAAAAAAAATCAGTGTATTACTGCATAACTAAAAAAAACATCAATACATAGTAACTCCATTAAAGTGTCCACCCCATATTATCAGGTGCAAGAAAGTGACCTTAGACCTCGACCTTGAGATTCAAGGCGGAATATCAAAATTAAGTCATTTCGTGCACATATCAGATACTCTGTATGGCAAATTATGTGTGGCAAATTTCTTTTAAATCATGTTTAAAGGTAATACAGAACAAGATTGAAACATGTAGAACATTAGAACATGTTATAAATTTGGTGCTCATATAGCTTTCTACTGAGTGGCGGTAATATTTGTTGTGAACAAACATGATTTACTGCATAATTCAAGAACTAGTATGAGAGGGGATTGTGTCTTCTACGAAAACTTGTAGTGTCTACAATGTCATATACTAAGCCAATAGTGTGTTTTCTAGTATATCTAAACATTATAAATGACAAATTATATGTTTAATAAATCAAACGTCATAAAAATAAATACATCTGCTATAAAACATAGGTTTAAATAAATATTAGAATCTCCACTTTTAGCAGGGTGCAATACGACTTACACTGTGTTGTTTGCCACCAATGTCAAACGCCTGAATGATTTATTTTTATTCTTTTTACCAAATTGACAAGTTTAACATCACTCAGCGTATGTACGTATACATAGATATGAATAAAACTGGTGATCAACGAGTAGAAAAATCAAAATCTACATCGAAGTTGTTAACACATGATGTATTGATTGATAACCTTTTCATTTTTATGTAAGGCATATTTCGTAGTCACGCGAGTTTAATACCCATGATCATTAGCTTTTAAGATTTTATAAGTCATCGCCACATTTATTGAATCTATTCTATAGGTATGTTTTAAATCACCATCTGTTCATGTACTGAGTATGTTTGAATGGGACTAGGTTGTATGAATAGTTAAGTGGTCGTCATTCTGTAAAAGATTAATGTTCTTGATACATTTTGCCTTAAGTCACTAGTCGATCATGCAATTCAAGTTTTTTCCTCTTTGTATTATCCGAGATAAACGATTTCAATCCGGTTGATGTGTTCACGTGATACAATTTTAAACTACCACTCTTATAGTCTACGAATGGATTATAAAGAAACGTGTTTTTTCTAGTTGCATTGTAAATAACACAATTAATAATAAAGTTGCCTAACGTTAGGAGGATTAGTCGGACTAGCAAACACTCATTCTTGTCAAACGTTTGTGATTGATTTCAAAGGCTCGTGGTATAAAGAGATACTTACAAGTGTTTCATTTTGTATTGTAGAAGGCATTAAAATTGCACGTGTATGACAGTATGTAGAGGAAACAAAAAACATCAAGCACGTCACAGCTCGATGACGATATTGCTGGCATGTCGACCATGTCTCTACTCTGTCTACAAGTGCATCCATCCATCATCATTATCACAGAATGTATTGTATAGAATTTGTGTTTAAACAATACATTTATAAAATTAATCCACTCGATAATAGAGGACTTTTGTTCCTAAGAAGTAGATGATTAGTCTAGATAAACACTGCAGCTGTACATAAATACATGATTATTACTCGGATTACATGTAATTATAGTGCCCTATTATATCAAGGTTGTTGATATCATTGACCATTTTATTACAGAAAATAATATATCACATTTTTATAGAGGGATACAACATGCTTGTGTCACACACGTGTTGAATTTGATGTTGTACTGCTAAATTTTCTAAAACATGTTTGTGTGATAGCACACATTTCATTATACATACATGTCATGCAACAACACTTTTAACTTTACATGACAAAGTTATGAATTCCTTGGTATATTTCTCTTGACAACCAAACGCTAAAATTTAGCTGATGTTTCTGATATATGGTTGACAAGCTTCGAAATATCATTAATTTTAAAAGGTCGGTGTATTTATCAATAAAGCATTTTATATTTATGTTTTTCGGTAAGATGTGACTTATGCATCAACAAAATAAAGAATTTCTTAACTTCATATATCGTCGTCTTAAGCAAGAGCAGTATATATGAAACAAACTTATAAAAATCACTCGTGTAAAATAAAAATGTTTGTAATACTACAGTAGCGTTAGAATTTCCTTGCACATACCATACACCGTAAAGCGCCGATGTGACAATGGTTGTGTGATAACATCGATCATTTACAATCGTGTAGACTAGTAGTAATAAAGAAGATTTTTGTCACGACCATGGCTGAGGTTGAGTGGATTTGATTTCAACATGTTGTTTGTACGGAAACAGATCTTGGTGTTACTTACGTCATGTAGTCTAAAAATGTCACATACATGATTCTTAACATTGTAGTCAATTTTTAGACAATTATGTGAACATATGCATGCATGTGCATACTGGACATGACGTAGTGATTACTTCTGTTTACACATCTGTATTTATAAATAACTTCCTTTCGTATAATAACTAACTTTGTACGCTTTAGTTTTGAGTAAAGTTGTTTTCATCATTAATATTCCCAAGTAATACCCGTTTCTCGTCGATATGACCACTTTAAACTGGCCTGATAAAAGTTGTAACTGTTGACTACATTAACGCAGCTAAAGTAGTACATGCAATGTTTTATATGAACAACCCGTACAATTAATCAATGGGATGGAAAAGTAGGCCACGTCTCTTTTTTATAGAATTTCCAATTACTAAATTGATGTCTCAAATTATATCACAAGCCTTGTGTCAACAGCGAACAACGATACATGCCAAAGGTGAACTGTAATAAGAGAACCTTATCAGTGGACAAACAATCTTCAATGATTATTTATCAAATGAAGGTCCATTAACGATACGATCGATGAGAGTTCGTTCACGAATTATAAGCTTATAATGTACAGTTGCTTCCTTTTAATTACTTGTTCGTTTTTCCTTTCCCAATTATGACATGTGACATTATGACATGTAACATACATGTACATACCAAGAGTATAAAGTGTAACTATGAAGATTTTTAAACATTTAAATCATTTTTATATTTCGCCCTCACCTTTACATTTTACATATGATTTATTGATTGATGGGTGGATGGATGGATGGGTGGGTAGGTGGGTGGTTAGGTGGGGGGGGGGGTTATTGGGTGGATGTGAAGGTTGATTAGTTGGTAGGTAGGTAGGTAGGTAGGTAGCTATAGGTCGGTTGGTTGGTTGGGTAATTCTACTCATTGAAATTGATATTTTTATCTGGTACTTCTTTTCAGTCCAATCTCTTTCAGATTATATGCTTTGAACATACATCACTGGAATCATACAAGGAACATTAAGCTATGCACTTCTCTTGAGTATGTTATCAATAGCAAATCAGATCATAAACAAACAACACCAGGTGAGTCAGTTTCGACAAACCCTTGAGTCTAACAATAAATTGTCGTTGATCACCAGTTTTATTCATATCTATGTATACGTACATGCGCTGAGTGATGTTAAACTTGTCAATTTGGAACAAAGAATAAAAAGAAATCATTCAGGCGTTTGACATTGGTGGCAAACAACACAGTGTAAATTGAGTCAATTAATTATGCAAGTCGTGTGACAGCCTGCTTAAAATGGAGGTTCTAATATTTATTTAAACCTATGTTTTATAGCAGATGTGTTTAATTTTTATGACGTTTGATTTATTAAACATATAATTTATCATTTATTGATGTTTAGAAATACTAGAAAACACACTATTGGCTTAGTATATGGCATTGTAGACACTACAAGTTTTCGTAGAAGACACAATCCCCTCTCATACTAGTTCTTGAATTATGTAAATAATAAATAAATCATGTTTGTTCACAACAAATATTACCGCCATTCAGTAGAAAGCTATATGAGCACCAAATATATAACATTTGCCACACATAATTGCTACAGAGTATCCCAACGTTAACCTACCATCTTGTCTGCTAGATCGTTTCAAAATAGTGTGTATTTTCAGCAAAGCATATTTCGTTTGTTTTCATTTTATACTTTCAGTCAATATACACATACAAATACGTGGAATACCTAGTATATTTTGACAAGGACAAAGGCCATTTCAAAGTCATATAAACCTACCTCATAATTTCTAGTAATATACTCCACTGATGTGCTTGTGTCCTCAGCCTGGTTTCGTCCATTTTAATATAAAAGTCTTGTTATACACATCGAGGGAATGGATTTGATTGGGCTGTAAATCTTGCCCATGAACCGCAAAGTGAGAGGTAACAAATTACCAGTAAAAATACAGTACGAAGACCATGATACGGCAAAAAATAGAATTCAAATGGGATAGCAAACCTTGGCGTAGAAATAACGAGTTCGCATTATTTTCATGAAAGATATAAACGCATTTTAACATGTTACCTCAGCTGTGTGAATTGTACTTCAGGCATATTACAGACATATTACAGTGAGAGGAACATTTTACTGCAAGGCTGTTCTTGATGCGGTAACCATATACCGTCTTTGAACAACTATGGAAAGGTCAACATCATGTAGGACAGCATATATGCGAATTACAAAACCTAGCTTCATGACCAATGGTAAGATGTTTATTATAATACTTCATGAACAGATCAGCAATGTTCTCACTTTCAAGTATATAATTATTAACATTGCTGGGGAAATTTTGTACTGATGAATTACTAAAAACACATAAATATTTGTCAGATATCAGATCAAGATAAACCGACGGTCTTGTTGTTCGGCTACAGTATGACGACGTCTTTGAATATGTTGGCGACGGATTATTCAAAAATAGTCCCGTTATTAATAATTTAACTTGGTTACCTTGGGTCAGTACCAGGTCAATTTTGTCGCAGTTTGGTCTCTACGAATTGTTTACCTCCCAGTTGGAAAATACATCATCACTTATTCAAAAGACAAAGTGTCATGGTTGCCACAGCAATATCTCAAGAGATGTACGTCAGAAGATATGAGTACCTTTCTGACGTTATTGGGTGTTGTATGGAAGCGTTATGCAGACATCGTGCGTCATTGTCTTCTTATCTTAAATTGAGATCTGTTATTAATGATAATGCTGCGGTACAAGCTAGCGATATAGATAAGATTACTGTATGCATAATATAGTAGTATATATTCTGTTAAACCCAGGTTTTCAATACTGCAAATAACTGTAACCAGTGAGATGCAAAGATACGGAGACGATAACATATTGTGAAATACATTCCTATAAGAAACAACCAACTCTTTATCAAGATATTAACCAAGTCACTGATGATATAAAATGGGAGTACGTACAAGATTCGAACATATACAGCCAGAATTATGTTTGAAATATGTACCAAATTATGTTGAATTTAATGTATGCATTTTGAAGATATAGCTTAATTACTGAAAATCATTTATTATGCTACATCACAAAGCTTTGTACGTTGTTATGGTTGATGTATGTAGTAAATTATGTTGCATTTGAAAGGTGCGTTCTTTAGTTTAATTACTAAACATCATTAGTTATGCAAATGAGTCATTAAAACTAAAAGCAACATTATCAAACTATACATCGCACATGACTTGCTTATCACCAATGTATGTACCAAATTATAATACGTTTGCAGAGTGCATTCTTAAGATATAACAGAATTACTGAAAACAATTAATTATGCAAATGAGTCATTAAAACTAAGCGTTACATCAATGAGCTTTATGAGACATGCGCACCTGGCATCAAGAATGTATGTACCACATTATATAGAAGCTTGCACCCTTCATATATAGCCTAATTACTAGGCAAATGACTCATTAAAACTAACAGCTACATCAACAAAGTTTTAAGGACATATGCCATTTGTGTGGTTTGAGGTCTATGTCAAAGTATACTTAATTTGAAGCACACATTCTTAAGATATAGTCTAATTACTACATTAATTATGAAAATGAGTCATTAAAACTACAAGCTATATTATCAAACTTTATATAACACATGCACTTACGAACCAAATTATATCGAAAACCCATAATTATGTAAATGTGTCATTAATATTCATGGATGTTTACCAAAACAAAAACGATGACACAGACAGACAGACAGACAGACAGACAGACTTTTCATCCCAAAATTATAACCCTCCCTTACAAGTAAAAAGCTTAAGGTCGCATATCTGGCGTTGAGTTTCATATTTGTATTGATATTTTCAATACCTATATCAAGTCACATTTAAGTAATGTTCAAAATGCGATTTCGGCATATCATGAAATAGCTGTCATTTATTTTTGAACTTTGAATTAAAAGCTGTACATTCACACACTCGAAAAGTATAGAGGACAGAGATATGAAATGGAAATTTAATTTCTTTAAAAAAAAACCACTTTTAGACGGGGAAATGGTAGCTAGAAGAAGGGTAAAGTCAATTACTAGCAATAGGAACATGTTTTCGATCTCATGTGCAATCCGTGTATGTAATATTGAAGAATTGGGGATTATTGAGGATTATTGACAGTTTCCCTGTCGTGACCTCTTGTGTAGCTTCCCTCCCCAACAGAATGAATTGTACTTGTTTGATCAAGCTCATTCTGTTCTGTCTCAGATGTATTTCCACTTACTGAGATCATCACAAAATTGTCATCGGGGAATAATGTCTTCTACGAAGACGAAGACTTGTTCTTCATGTAGTACGGCGATAAAAAATGACCCATCACATCATGGTCAGAGGAAACGAACGTCCAGAGATTGATAATTAATACCCACCCCACCTACCTCCCTCAAACGTCTACTCGAAATTTTAACTACCGTGACTATTTTAATGTGTGAAAGTAGAAAATGTAAGCCATTCATAACTACATGTAAGACTCAAGGACAATCTTTTTCCGGGTCATGACCCAGGACATATTACTTTTCAAGAGCATACCTAGCTTAGTAGACATTGGTATTACGGTTTCCAAACTATACTGGCAAAAGTAGTTGTCAGTTGACGTGCATTCACTTCCAAGTGTGCTGGGGTGCTTTGTGCAGACTTTAACGTACCCTTCAATTCAAATGCACCCTATGAAATGTCTACTGTCCAGATTGAATTGCCAAAAATGAAATGACCTTCAGACAAACTGACTTATCAATTGACGGCACAGACTTATCAATTGATGTCATTGACTTATCAGTTGACGCAAGTGA
The DNA here is from genome assembly GCF_964340395.1 of Glandiceps talaboti. Lineage (NCBI taxonomy): Eukaryota > Metazoa > Hemichordata > Enteropneusta > Spengelidae > Glandiceps > Glandiceps talaboti. The sequence goes on along the minus strand of NC_135549.1, from coordinate 3,285,912 downwards.
CTTATCAATTGGGGGCACTGATTTAACAATTGGTGTCATTGTCTTATCAATTGACGAGTTCGACTTATCAATTGACCCCGTTGACTTATCAACTGACTTATCAATTGACGAGTTCGACTTATCAATTGACGCCATTAACTGATAATTTGACGCCATTCGCTTGTGAATAGATGTCATTGACTTACAACTGGCGAGTTCGGCTTTTGACGTGAATTACGCTCCATATTAGTCTCAGGAGGGTAGTTTGCATACTGGTTCACACCTATACCAATCCATTCTAATTAAAATTATGTGTAGTGAACTTGGCGCTATTTATTTATCTACCTCTATTTCCTACTGTTATTGTCTTTCGATTGTTCTTTTTTTGTTCTGTGAACGTCTTGTACATAGATCTGACTCAATACCATAACATGGTGCTCAGTCACAATAAATAGGAAACCGAGGCAAATGAAGAAATCGCGCCAAGTTATGTACATCAGATTTTCATCAGATTGTACCAATATCAGTCATATTATAGTATAAAAGTCTGAATATCATCATTTTACAGTAGTCTGAATATCGTGATTTTACAGTAGTCTGAATATCATCATTTTACAGTAGTCTGAATATCGTGATTTTACAGTAGTCTGAATATCGTGATTTTAGAGTAGTCTGAATATCGTGATTTTACAGTAGTCTGAATATCATTATTTTTACAGGAGTCTGAATATCATTTTTACAGAAGTCTGAATATCATCATTTTTACAGTAGCACAGACGTGACACTGCCGTCAGCGGTAATAGAAAATACAGAATGTGATACGTGTGAATATGTAACCTTGTTACGAAAGCACACATCCTTGCGCACTATAACGTAAATGTAGAACCTGAAGCACTCCGATAAAATATTCATGGTCATTAAAACCTGCATCAATGCATCTGCGAGTCACGATTCAGGCATTCCAAAGAAATCTATTTTTTGTCATGGTTGTAGTCGAACATGAATGTATCAAATTTAGGATGAAAAGGTTAAAACATAATCTCACTTTTCCCAAAACCCCAAGGCTTTCTCACTGGCGAGAATCGCATACATACATATATACAAACATACATACATACTTACATAGACAGAGACAGACAGACATACATACATATATACATATATACATATATACATATAACAATAAAGATAACAATGTTGGTTTTTATATAGCGCTTTCCCACACCGTGCTCAAAGCGCTTTACAATTATTACCCCTGGCTAGGATCAGAATGGCACACGGGGAGCATACAATCCATTGCAGCGCATAGGATTAAAGCCTTCACATTGCAACCTACATCCTACCAGGTCCCCAATTATACAGCTGGGTTGACTGAGGCACAGTCGTGGTTCAAATCTTGCCCAAGGACTTTAGCCACTCAGAAACAAACAGCAGGCAGCGACGGGGCTCGAACCTGCAACCTGTAGATTCCAAGCCGGTCACGCTAGCCATTCACCCATCATGACTCCACATATACATACATACATACATACATACATACATACATACATACATACATACATACATACAGACATACACAGACAGACAGACATAGACAGACAGACATACATACATACATACATACATACATACATACATACATACATACATACATACATACGTACGTACGTACGTACATACATACATACATACATACAAACACAGCATTTCGGAAATAGTGCTGACGTCACGCTTAATTTATACACGCAATAAATGGCATTTTCGCAATTCATACAGTCATTCACATTCAGGTTTTAATCACTTGTAAAATCATGAATTACAGTCAAAGGTATTTACAGAGTAGCAATTAATATAACTGATATAACTGGAGTTTGTGACTGAACCTATTGAAAATGTCAATTGTATGATAATAAAGCCTTTACAGGTGTGCTTGTCAATCTATTCAAAGTAGGTATCATTAAAATCAACCATAAAGTAACATTATTTGGAATACCATTAAAATACATTTTATAGATCGCGATAAATAGAACAGAAACAAGGAAAATTACAATAGCGGATGGAATGTTTGTTTCGATTGGCTAGAATGAAAATAAAACACTTTTTAATTTTTCTTCAATCAAATACCTAAGGGTGAATTGAAGAAAAAAACTAGTATACAAGCTGTGTCCAAGACGGTATCGAGCAGCCCTTTTTGTAATAAATCACATCTTATATAGTTATAATGATAATAAATTAAATAGTATTTTCTTTTAATCAGCGGAAGAATAGTTTAAACAATCCTCCAATGAAAGAATGTGTATTATTGACAGGAATAAGGAGCTTTTCGATTCATTAACATAAAAATATAGATTTTACATATAAGAAATTTTAAACAAAACTCAATGCGTTGCTTGTTTGTTCTAAATAACTACTATTTCACCTTCAAGTGAAATGTTCATTCTCCTTCACAGAGCCCGTGTTCATCTAGCAATTTTTCCAAAAAATTAATTAGTTTTTGAACAGAAACTATAAATCAAGCTTTAAAAAACAAGTATTAACAATCGAATCATCAAGTATATAAATGTTATTGTTAATGTTTAACCTTTCATAGCAACCTTGCAGGTAATTGGCGTTTCAAGTAATATGTCTGAGACTTACAATACTGACTCCATTATATCATCATACAAAATACCCCAAACGTGCGATATAATAACACGTAATCTGGTCGCAAAACCAGTACAGTAACCTTGCACCAAATCCATGAATTATGACACTTCTAAGATAGGACTTGTTTTATGAGCTACCAGAAATTCAGTTTTTGCGATTAAGTAAAACGTGTTATTCCGTAACTCCTAAATACCAAATCATAATTTATATTTGTCGTACTACGTAATCAAAGCACCCACAGAGTCGACAACATGCATAACATAATCAAAGCGCGAAGGAGATGTATAATTAGCCTTGCACAGTGCAGTAAGAAGGTTTTATTTTTTAATTTGTGAAAAGGGAAATTATTTTTTTATGATTATCACTTAATTTTTCCCGACACTAAATCATCTCATAGTAAATATGTGGTTATCAAAAAGGTGACCACTTAAAGACATGTGACTAAATATACAAAATGTGTCAGTAAAATCATTAAAATGTAGACATTCAACAGTGATTGTTTGATAATATCTAGGCAAAACAGATTATGCTTAACGTTTTACGTCTTCACTGACGTTTCATAACAGTCACGCCCAATTTCAATCACAGTAAACATCGAAGAATTAGCGATATAAATAAATATATATATTTTTGGATATATTGAATACACGTATACCCTACATACAAATTTATCAAAATGTGGTGATAAAATTTACAGGCACATTGACATTTCACTAGATCGTGTAAGCCTTAACTCTTACAAGTCAGGTTCCCACCAAATGTTAATGTTTGTGTTCTTTGATTTCGATTGGAGATCTGTCCTTTTAGTGAATAGAAAGAGGAGAAATTGCACTAAATGCGTTCTTTGCCTTAGTTTTTCAACGTCATGTTCAGTAGAAATGATTCCTCTTCTTAACATTATAACATAGAATCAATGTTTTGAGCTCACCTTTATCCGTTGACATAGCATAATACTGTTGTACTTAGTTGAGTATAATTTATGGTACTTTGTTTTGTATATGCATACCATTTCCATAGTACATAGATATATATATTCAATACTACAGACATCTAATTGTCTATTGTAAATGTTTTTTAACATTTGAATACTTTCAGAGTTGCCAATTCCAGTCTTTGCAAACTAAATTTGACATGTAAAGGGAATCTATATAACTTGCGACTTTATCCAAAAATGAAACGGCTTCTCGATTTTAAGCTATCTCCGAAGGTTGCAAGTTATCGTTTGTCGAGTTAGTAAAGTTAATTTTCAAAAATTGGTAACGCTGGTAACTACGCAAGGTGGAGAATGCTCTGTTGAACTAAAAGGTGTCATTTCCCTTTCGATGTTTGTACTTGAGTTCTTCATCACGCGAGGGTTTCGTGCATTTCTCAGTTTCAAAGTGCAATGTCTGAGGAGACGAATGTCCATGGTGAACGCGTCCCGGAAAGCCTTTCTATATCTCGAGCTCACTGCGTTGTAGATGATGAGGTTGACCGAAGAATTTATTTCGAGAGAGAAAGTGCCCAGGTTGGCAAGACAGATAATGACATCTTGGGAAATGTTCACGCCGTCGTATCTCCACAGTAGATAGGTGATCATTAGTACGACTGGTGGCAACGTGAAAATGAAGTAAGCCAGCGCTGTGGTCAGACATACTCTCATAATCTGATGTTCATGGGTACGTATGGATCCCGATGATCCATTATTATGAACTCTCCGTACCTGACGAATAATGATGCTGTACACACTTATGACAACGCACATGAGACATATCGCAACGACCACATAAATGGATTCAAAAATCACTTCTGGTAGTCTACGACCGTCTAAGTCCATCCTCAGACATGCTGTGAACATTTCGAGACTTAGAAGAATTGCCAATGACCAAGTAAAAACGATAACCTGAACAATGCGACTTCTTTTGTGAATGATACCCTCTCTGTACATAACAGGCTTACAGAATGCCATATAACGCTCTACGCTGAGTACGGTGACCGTAAAAAGAGAAACATACTGCGTGATTCGAGATAGGAAAACATCAACGCATAATAAAGGCACGCTAGTATGAAACATGCTCTGGTCACGAAGAGCACAGATCCATGTAAACCAATGCGTCGATAGGTGCAAGAGATCTGCCACAGCCAAATTAACAAGGTAGGCATTGGTAGCTGTTCGCATGTATGCAACTCGTAGGACAACGAACATGAAGGCCAGGTTACCAACGATACCAAGTGAACAAATGCTAAGTCCTGCGATGTACTGAGTGTTAGAATCACTTATGCAACTTGGGAGTTTAGATTCTGCTTCGCAATGTATACCATAATTGTTAGGGTATTCGCAGTGTTCAGTTGTATTCGATTCCAGGGAAGTATTTCGATTTACTACGTACGACTGCATCTTACCTTCGAGTTGTCACAGTGCGATGGTCAAAATACACATAACACTCGCACAAAGGTAACGAGTGAAGTTTCCGTTGACGAACAGGTGCAACGGTAACACTTAATTTATCAGTGACTTCCTTTGCTGTTACTTCATGTCCACCTTCATACTCTATCGCCAGGTATGAATAAACTATCAATAGTGAAAACTTCCTCCAAGGTGTATCCCGTCGATGTCATGCGTTGTCATCCACGTTATTTCTGAATTGTCAATTTCCAAATGCTGAGTCTTTCATTTTATACCTAGACAACAAGAGTGTTGTTGAGATATGCGAGGGCGGTACATGTCACATTGACGTAACCATGGATACGGTTTCCTTGTTATCCACTATATGCCACAATAGTACAGTATATACTGTATTCCAATTTATAATGTCTACTGAACTTAAGGAAATTCAATGTTAAAGAATGAGTTTACATGACGATAATATTTGAAAAAAATTGATCATTGATGACGTTAATAGATCATATCGACGTGTGTGATCTATTATTCCCATGATGGTTTGCGCAAACTCGTCAGCTGAAAAGTGCAAGTGTGACATTATGGAGAATGGAAATGATAACGTGTTGCTTGGTTATCTGTATACAACGCATACCACACTAGGCACGTTTGTGATTGTGATGTCATCCCTCCGTTAAAACTAAAACATTATACAAATTCAAAATAAAACCAAGAGTACGATCCAAAAGTTCAGCTTGATCGTCTGCACTCATTTTAGAATGTCACAGCTCGTGTCGTTAATTTTACAATGTAAATTCGATCACATTACTCCGGTACTGATCGGTACTCATTGACTTGCACAGACTTTAAGTTGAGGCAATGATCCAAAAATTTTACTTGTCACTTTCAAGGTAAATAATCACGTGGCACCATAGTATTTACATGTAATAAGGCTTATGGTCAGATGGCTTTTTGAGTATAGACCTAATCTCTGTAGAACTCAGCCCTATTTAAAATAAAGAATGTGGACATTCTCATATATACATGTACTGTAAAGACACACTCTATTCTATAGCACTTTATCTAATATACCTGCTCGGTTTTTGTACTTCGCATTGTTACTCCTCTGACAATTTTTTACTTTTTATACACAATGTTTTGGATATTCTTGTGCGTTTGTAAATTCTCATTCTCATTTGCATATTATAAACTTTCCAAATATTGTACAATGTGCTGAAATACTAGCGTAAGGAATTTTTAAAAAAATGATAAATAGACATATAATACTAATTAACCATATGTATTTTACCTACAGTAAATGATTAATCAAAGTTACAAAGTGTGACAAAATGGCAATATCTACAAACTGTTAGTTGCACCAAAATTGTGTAATAAAATGAAATTCACTCATTTAACCAAAATTGTGTAATTAAATGAAATTCACTCATTTAACCAAAATTGTGTAGTTAAATAAAATTCACTCATTTAACCAAAATTGTGTAGAAAGATGAAATTCACTCATTAAACCAAAATTGTGTAATAAAATGGAATTCACTCATTTAACCAAAATTGTGTAAAAAGATGAAATTCACTCATTTAACCAAAATTGTGTAATAAAATGAAATTCACCCATTTAAACAAAATTGTGTAATGAAATGAAATTCACTCATTTAACCAAAATTGTGTAATAAAATGAAATACTCATTTAACCAAAATTGAAATTGTGTAATAAAATGGAATTCACTCATTTAACCAAAATTGTGTAAAAAGATGAAATTCACTCCATTTAACCAAAATTGTCTAATGAAATTAAATTCACTCATTTAACCAAAATTGTGTAGTTAAATGAAATTCACTCATTTAACCAAAATTGTGTAGAAAGATGAAATTCACTCATTTAACCAAAATTGTGTAATAAAATGAAATTCACTCATTTAACCAAAATTGTGTAATTAAATGAAATTCACTCATTTAACCAAAATTGTGTAGTTAAATGAAATTCACTCATTTAACCAAAATTGTGTAGAAAGATGAAATTCACTCATTTAACCAAAATTGTGTAATAAAATGAAATTCACTCATTTAACCAAAATTGTGTAGAAAGATGAAATTAACTCATTTAACCAAAATTGTGTAATAAAATGAAATTCACTCATTTAACCAAAATTGTGTAAAAAGATGAAATTCACTAATTTAACCAAAATTGTGGAATAAAATGAAATTCACTCATTTAACCAAAATTGTGTAATAAAATGAAATTCACTCATTTAACCAAAATTGTGTAATAAAATGAAATTCACTCATTTAACCAAAATTGTGTAATAAAATGAAATTCACTCATTTAACCAAAATTGTGTAGTTAAATGAAATTCACTCATTTAACCAAAATTGTGTAATAAAATGAAATTCACTCATTTAACCAAAATTGTGTAATAAAATGAAATTCACTCATTTAACCAAAATTGTGTAATAAAATGAAATTCACTCATTTAACCAAAATTGTGTAGAAAGATGAACTTCACTTATTTAACCAAAATTGTGTAATGAAATGAAATTCACTCATTTAACCAAAATTGTGTAGTTAAATGAAATTCACTCATTTAACCAAAATTGTGTAGAAAGATGAAATTCACTCATTTAACCAAAATTTGTGGAATAAAATGAAATTCACTCATTTAACCAAAATTGTGTAGAAAGATGAAATTCACTCATTTAACCAAAATTGTTTAATGAAATGAAATTCACTCATTTAACCAAAATTGTGTAATAAAATGAAATTCACTCATTTAGCCAATGTATATAGGAATGATACAACAATTGCATATACACAAAGATTAGCCCAAGTGGCGGACCAAAGAGTGTCGCTAGAAACTGTATTTATGTTTGCCATTGTAACGAAAATGTCAGGAAAATGAAAATTACCTTTTTGACCTAACTGCATCACTACTTACACAAAATATTCACGTATGTGTAAGTTTCTAGAAGTGCTAGATGCAATGGCACCATCAAAAGTGAATTCCGTTGTTACTATGGTGACCGAAATTGTGTAATAATATGAAATTTACTCATTTAGCCAGTATATTTAGCATAGAAATGGTGCAAGAGAAAGAGATCTAAAGACTAGATCAAATATGTGTTCTAAGTGTACTTTAAGGATGAAGTGGCAACAAATTGTTTTTCTATAATAGGGTAACTATATACTGTAGTTGATTATGCTTGTACTAACATAATATAGAAATAATACTGTAGTAATAATAGACTAATGCTAGGGTTTATTTGCTTAGACTACCCAAGCTGGAGTAAAAGTAGTCATTTAACGAACATCTGTTGCCATGGTAACCAAAATAACCACTTTATGTTGAATTTTGCTAACATTATCCATAACTGTTACACGTTTCATCGCCCATGGCATTTGAAGGTTAGTGACATCCATTGTAACACACATGAAATGAAATAGGACAGCTGCTTTCAAGGAAACATAAGGTTTTAAAATTACATATTTGGCAATATAGTAATGATTTTGATAATGAGATGCTACAAACATGCAATCTAGTGTAATTTGCAATTTGTAATTTGCCTTCAACAAAAGTAGTCATTTTATTAACCTTGATTATGCGGTGATCAACTTTTAACAAAAATATGTTGTTTATTATAATATAATCAAAGTGCTTCATCAGAAACGGATTTCATTGTTACCATGAGAACAACAATGATAAGATACAAATAGTCGTTTTGGCCTAATTGCGTCATAGTTATGCAAAAGTTAGGTTATTTCTGGTCCAATGGCACAGTCAAAAGTGACTGCCGTGGTTACCATGGAAACCAAATTGAGTGAGATTCGATAATCCTCAATTTTTGCAAAATAAATATCACAATTACACACTAGTATGCCCTGGTTTTAGGAGCAAGAGATCTGAAGAAATGGAATGTTACCAGAAATGTTTTTTTTTTATGAAAGAGTGACTATATATATTGTTGTTGGTTATACTTGTTATAACAATACATACTAATGATAATATAGAAAACAAATAATATGGGTTTTACAACTAAAAGTGTTCGATGCAAGATATTTCATATGATGTAGATCATACTGGAATATCTAACAAGAAAATTTAGGACAAATGCACATGAATTAGTCAGAAACATCTTCGGTCATGAGGTTTTACATTAACTATGTAATATAATAGTGTGATTTTGAAATGTATATTACAAAACATTATGCAATCCAACTACATTCTAAGAGTAACGAGAGAGTCTAATTTCATTATGCATAACTATATTCTTATTTATTATATGTTTCGACGCAAAAAAAGTACATACTTTGCAACATGTGGTTGCAAATATAACATTCATTGCTTTTTTAAATATATGTTACTTCGAGTCCTAGACACTTTTTTGAAGTGTTAATGGCAATGCTTTCCTGATGTAGAGCGTGTGCAAACACAAGACCCCTTTAAGCGTAAGTGGGTGGCGTCATTCATTTCTTACTTTCATGTATATAACCATTTATTCTGGAGGAATAATTAAGTAGTTCAGATGTTTTTTTTTCATTTTTATGGTTTGTTACGTAGTATGTGTTATGTATATCGGAATGGTAATGTCTGGTACATCACGGTATCAGGAACGAAGTGTAAAGATTCAAAGAAGTAGTATTAATATTAGTGAGTTAAAGATTGGGGAAAAAGCATAGGCCAATGTTTATCGAAGTATTCTTTGTTTTTGTCAAATGACACGAATCGAGTCAAGCAATATTCCCAGTGAACTGCTTCATGACTTTTTATCACATTTATGCGTATTTAACGATAGGGATTTAGTGATACAATAAAACCTGTCTAAATCGACCTTGAGTTGGAACCAAAGTTTAGTCAGGGTGGGCATGGTTGATCAACAAAGTCATAACAATGGTACAATTCTCCAAACTATATTGTATCCTATATATGTATAGATGAATGAACTCAATACATCTGTTGCGTTATTACTTGTTTACATATACATTTCCCACACAGAGGTCCATTGATTAAACAAATTAAAAAAATAGTAACCAGATTTAAACTGAATGCCTCCCATAAGGGAATCACTAATTATGCAAATTGGTCATTAAAACTAATAAAAAACTAAGGTAACAGGTTTTTTTTAAACAAGTGTGCTTTCTTAGGTTGATGTATATTCAAAATTATACGGAATTTGAAGTGCATGATACTGCTTCATTACTGAATATCGTTCATTATTCAAAATACTCATTAAAGGTAAGAGTTGCAGCAACAAAACTTCATAGAACAGGTGCGTATTATTGTAGTTGATATATGTACCATATTATATGAAATTTGAAGTGTGCATTTTTAAGATATAGCCTAGTTACCTAAAATAATTAATTATGCAAATTATTCATTAACACTGTAAGGTACCTCAACAAACTTGATAGGACATATGCGTTTTCTAATGGTTAACGTATGTACTAAACTATATTGAAATTGAAGTATGCAGGCTTAAGATATTGCTTAATTAGTTGATTTCATTGATATGCAAAGATCCCTAATTAACATGAACAGATTGAGCTCAAAAACTAATCGGGTCTAGCCATTATCCCAAACATTATATACACCAAATTTCAGTATAATTGAGCCAGCCGTGTTTACGAAAATGATGACATAGACAGACAGACACACACACAGACGGACATACATACATACACACATACACACATACATATATACATACATACATACATACATACATACATACATACATAAAGACACACACACACACACACACACAGACACACACACACAGACACCCCCTTTTAATACCTCCCGTACCCTTACGGGAGGTAAAAATGATGCTTCATTACTACCATACGGACACATTTATTTTACAATACACATTTACATCAACGAAAGGTTCTGACTGTAACTAGAATTATGCAAATGAAATGTTGGTAGACTATCGACTTTAGTAACCACAAAATGAAGTGTTGATACTACTTCGATCAGTAGTTTTGCGACCATTTTACTTTTGTGAAGAAGGCCATCGAAAGACGACAGGCAGTGCGATTGATATCCAGCAACTAGGCCATGTGAACAGCCAATGACCGCCAATGGCAACAAGTTATCGCGAGTTTACGTTTCTTCCATGTTAACAGTGTGGTACTTCCCGTACTCTCATTCCTCACGAGACTTTGTACTCGATCGTCAACAACCCTACATGTCATGGATGTGTGTGTGTGTGTGGATAGAACTTAACCGACCGTAAGTGAAGTCTGTGATAACTATTTTGTCGTTCAATGGAATTTTTGCAACAAACATTTAATTGTTTATCAGCCAGAAAACATCAAGCAATTCTCGTCACGAACTTTAAAATCTGGATCATATTCGTTTTATCTAGGAATAAAAATCAGAATGATTACACGAAAGAGCCCCAAGGAAAAAACAGACTGTGGACCAGAATAGAAATAGACTGGCAATGCTAGGTTTTTTCTGTGTTCAAATGCTTGCCTCTCACATCTGATAAAATGAACTATCATCAGTACTCACCAAACCACAAGGTGGTGAACATGATATTGGTGAACATGATACATGTAAGATTAGAAAATTACTTAAAGTTGCAAAATTGGAACCAATTCTTGAATAATAAGTAAAATTAATGTCACTGTATTTCGTCTGCATTCACCAGTAGATTCATTCAGCGCTAATCGTGACATGAACATGGTTGCTTTTGACGAGTAATGGTCTCAACGAAATAACTCTAATTCATAGCTACTACCAAACCTGAAAACCTATATAAAAAAAAGTAGGCGGCATGATGTTTTTTCCATCCCACAAGATGATGTTTTTCACGAATTACACAAACAAAATATAGGCTACGCACTGACAGCTCACACGCACATGAAATGTTTCATTTATCTCACTGGAAACACAAATAAGCAGTTTAATGTTTGAATCGTCCTTCTTGCATCCCACAGTGATGTTGAATTGTGTTCATGATTGGAGAAAATGTCTCATTTGTACATGCTTGCACGCTATCAGTGTCTTTATTTCGTTTTATGCAATTTAAAACAAAAAATATTGTGTGAGACACAAAAGACATGGTGCTTGCTAATTGAAACTAAGTAGTCACTCTGCTTTTGCGAAACACTCAAAGATAATCTTAAATCTGCACAAGTTGCAAGTGCGTCATTTTATTGATCAAATAACCAAAAGATGTGCCTAAAAATTGGTCAATCAATTATAAAAAGGCATTGTACCTGTTAATATTACCTGAAGGTAGTGTGGTGGCAAGTTTAAATGAAGCGAAAGCTCGATTTTTAAAATTTGTTACCATGTTAAAACTATACTAGTTGTAACTGGAGTATCATTTTTCTATCAGACGATCACAAAAATTGTTAAAATACCAATAATTAGACATTGTGCATGTAAATCAGTGGTTGATATTCTCCATAAGCAATAAAAAAAAACCAAGTTGAAATCGGTATCACCGTTGAAGGTGCTATTTTGGATGCGGACCCAAAATTCAATAAATATGTTTACTTACAGTGATATAGTAACATTCACGGTGTACGATACAATATCATGAGCAAATGGTCACAAATGTATAAGAAGACAGCATCTATTAAAGCTGCAGATTGGTTGAGGTTTGACACAACGCCTACACCTCACCTCTTGGTTTACCCCTCACTATGAATGTCAAGCCTATGGAGAGTAAACACATCTGACATTCAAATGCTCTCTAATATCAAACTACCATCGGAACGCAAATATACTTGGGGGCGGGATCAATAGTTCAATGTAAGATATAGATAACTACATTCTTTTAGTTGGGCCTCGGGACTCACCCCTTCTAACTACATTGGGTTAAATTGAAAATTGTTTCAGACAGTACAAATCAGTATGTAGAAGTATATATTGCTATGAATGCAAAGCCAGTATGTAGTTAGGAAAAAATAGTTCTTTTGATTTGTTGACACTTTACTTTATTTTAGTCTCATGCATTTACTATAGTGAACATTCTTCAATTTTTGTTTAGAAATATTTGTATTTAGGGGTACAAAACAGATCCATTAATTAATTGTTTTTGTAGGAGGAGAACTAATATGGCTCTACCCACCTCCACCAACCCCCACCCCCCACCCCACCCCAAAATACATTGTAAAAGAATTTAGTTTCATACACCTCTTCACACCTAGTGTACATTGAACTATTTATCTCGCCCGTTATACTTACTTGATGGGTTTAACCAGAAATGTAAAATTTTGTCCTTTTTAAATTGGTGGTCAACGAAATCGAGGCGAAGAAGATCATACATATTTTGACTGAAAAACACGGGGTCACATTTTAGCATGAAATTGGGGATTGGCAAGTGAAATGACAATGATAAGGAAATGATGAAAATGAATCAAACGGTGAACCTCATAAATCAGTAAATATACAATTTGGTGCCTTTTTGTCACCACTCTGAATTTGATTCTGTATCAAAAAACACGTGAAATTGGCTTTAGGTGAGGTAATTCATCTCTGAAAATAGCAACAGATAAATACGTGTCTCTCCTCGACCATAAAAACTTGTTCCACTGGGATAGCATTAAATTTATATTATGAGAAGATTTATGTATTATTTTAAATGTAGTGGTTTAGAGCAAATTTACATGCTGGTGTCAGGATTAAACTGTAGATAGAAATTATTGGACCAGGAAATCAGGAAGTTAGATTTCTTCTTTCTCCTCAAGTATAGCATTGCGTTCTGCTGTCTATGTTTTTTTATATTCGAATGATATTAATGTAACAACCATGTTTCATGTCAGTGTGCTGCAATTAGGTCATGGGAACATGCGCAGAATATTCGTGATTTAGTACCAAAAATAGGTTTTATCCTATTAACAGTAAGGCACCTGTTTTTGGGTTTCCACCATGGCTTTGCTGTGTGTTTGTAAGAATGGTGTAATTTTTCACATATTAGCCAATCATAATTGACTTTTGGGGTCATGTGATAACAAACATGAGACATGTGTTTTTCACATGCCCGTTGCTAGATGGACTTTTGTTGTTGAAATTGAGCGTTGGTAGAAGAGCTCAAGGTAGTGTATAGTTTCTGATGAGTTTGAACACATTGTATAAGTTGCAGTTTAATTTTAGACGTGTATGACTGATTTATATAGATTGGTTCTCATTAGGATGACTTGTGGCATCAAAGTCTGATCGTAGGGCAAACATTCAGAGAAACCCTATGAAGATCCTTTACCAGTCCGTGCGACACGAATCCAGGGTGTTTGTGATGTTCCCAACGTGCAGAGTTAGCCTTACAAAACATTTCCATTACAATAAGTACCAAACATTACGCCTCAAAACTCAGTTCATCTCCCGTTAAACTTTGTAATTACTAGACATTCCCTTTGTAATTATAAATGCTCTGCGAATGTATAGACAGTTTATTGTCATTTCAGACTAACGGACACCCCCCCCCTCCCCTATCTCAAGAGAGTTCATATCTGGAGAAGAGTAATCCTTCGAGCTGTTACTCTGTTTTTCAAAAAATAATATAAACAACTCTTCCAAACTATGGGCGAATGTTGAATGATGTAGGTTGTTATTTGTGAGTTACTTGTCATTACAATCGTCCCTGACCTTCTATAGGGTACATTAGGTACTACATGGTCTTCTTAAATCTAGAAAATAACGCATTAATGGCTAGATTAACTTTATTGATCTAACATTGAGAACAATGAATTTGAACTGCAATCCAATCACGTATACCTGATATGGTTATAGAAAGAGGAGCAGTCTTTTTTATGGAACCAAGATGCGTTATGCAAATTAAGATGAACTCTTAGTTTGGAATGTATATATCTCATACTATAATATTTCCATATTAATGAACATCCTTGTACCTATCGATAACCAAAGGAGTGCGAACTTTGAATAGCCATTGGAACCCGAAATTCTCCATTGCAGTGTTTCTGTCTGGCTATTGGATATCAACTCAAAAGACAAGATGCTATAAATCGGTTTGAATTTAATAGTTAATGTTTCTTACGAATATAGATTAGCAGTTTGAATGCAGGAAAATCATCGGCCACAACCACATTTGTATGGATTCATCTCTTGGCGGTGACAAAAACAGACTAACTAATAGAGAAGCCATTTTCATTTTTGACTACAGACCCTGGTGAATTTTAGTGTTATATAGGTGTAACGAAAAGATATCAATTAAATTGCTGTAAGGCGGATGCCTACTAGTCTATAATCGTTTCGATAAAGCATGATGGTCACATACACATTACTGCATTGTTTACATAGATGCACAAGGAACACAACTATATTCAAAGCCGATATTGGAGGCAAAGGTCTGACTAATCCAATTTTCTAGAACGCTTAAGGATAATCAGTTAACCTTAATAAGTTCAAAGTAATTATGCTTGCCTGTAATAGGCTGTGTTGTGTTAGGCTGTGTCTTGGAAATATATGAAGATTCCAAGAAGGGGATGTATGACTTTTAGTTCATTGTCAATGTTTAACGTAGTTCATGTCATTATATGTGTAACTTAGAGCGGTAATCAAGTAATGGATGTGCTTCTCTATTAGTTAGTCTGTTTTTGTCACCGCCAAGAGATGAATCCATACAAATGTGGTTGTGGCCGAAGCAACGTGGGTTGACAGACACGAGGACGTAGTCTTCAATCGTCCCACATTAA
Organism: Glandiceps talaboti; assembly: GCF_964340395.1. Classification (NCBI taxonomy): domain Eukaryota; kingdom Metazoa; phylum Hemichordata; class Enteropneusta; family Spengelidae; genus Glandiceps; species Glandiceps talaboti. Next base: position 3,270,247 of record NC_135549.1, on the reverse strand, counting down.
CATAACATAACATAACATAACATAACATACCATAACTAGTATAAAACTCATTTAGTAATATATATATATATATATATATATATATATATATATATATATATATATATATATATATATATATATATATATATATATATAATATATATACACAACTATTACGCTCTGCCACTGCGGTATAGAGCACTGTCTTAGCAGATTGATACTCACCGAGTATATATATATATATATATATATATATATATATATATATATATATATATATATATATATATATATATATATATATATATATATATATATATATATATATCGAAAGCCATTTTAAAAACATGCTGTGCCATTTATTACATCATTCTATACTGTAATGAATAACGTGGGTCGTCAGTTATATAGAATACTCGTAATGGGAGTGTTTCACCTATGATTTGTGTTTAGGGTTGGGGTTATTGGGGTTAAGATTTCTACGTGCTACTGGTACTGTCATACACACATCGATCTATTTGTGTAAGTGAGTCATTACGCTCTTAAACCATATATTGTACAACTTGTATCCTCAGTTACGGTGTTTTATTTATCACATCAGTCTTACCAAAGTTAAGAACTTTCCATGCGATCTATTCGTTAGGGACAATCAACACATTCAAAACTCTCACCATCCCAAGCTGTCAAATTTGATATCAAAAATACATCTGCAAAGAGATTTACAAAGAAATAGTTCTATGCTTTGGGTTTGTTTATTGCTTGTTTTGTCTTGGGATGCGGACACCATAATGATTCATGTAGTAGAGTGACACTGTAGAGTGTTAAGGATGATACACAATTTGTTCTCAAAATAAGTTCGGAATGCCATCATCAAATAAAGCAAGAGGAAAGACACTGAAATGGGGAAATGAAAAGAGATATTATTGTTTGTTACGCCTAAATGGGCTTGATTAATTGAAGTGTACTTTATCAGCACAAGGACAATTTTCACATGTTGCATTTTCCCTACGTATCAGTATATTAGCCATGAATTGACTGTGGTTGACACAATTTGCACACAAACAATACAACGTCATTAACATTAAAAACCTTCAACTCGATATCATTTTCCCTTGCTTGAGTGCCAAATATATACCTCTTAGTACCACTACCGTGGCCATTTAATTTTTCGAGATTACTACCATACTACTCCGACTGCCAACACGAAATCACCATAATAACACCGTCCATGTTATTTTATTTCAGTATCACCACTATAGACCCTATATAGACCCTAGGGTCTATTTATAAGGTATAAATATACGTAGACCATATATATATATATATATATATATATATATATATATATATATATATATATATATATATATATATATATATATATATATATATATATGGTCTACGTATATGGTCTATAATTATATGCACACACACACACACACATATATATATAAGCATACACATGGAAACATGGAAACAATCATAACAACCATGCCTTTTCTTTTATAATCATAAAAATACACAAAAATGCATATTATTTGCATTCTTATAGAATCCCATAGTGATTGGGTTCATTTATCTTTCCGCTCTTTAGAAGGTTACGATAAAAAGATTACTTAGAAGTCGCTGATCCATCTCAAGGTAATGATGGTTTGCACATCATTCGATTTATAGGGAAACGCTTAATAATCTTTTCAATGATTCATGCTTTTCTATCCTACTCACATGTATTATCTACTTGGAACCAATGGTTTTCACGCAATTATAATGCTATACTCACCTTTTGACATTATTATGAATCTTAAAATGGAAATAAGTATGTATTCTAACGTAAACGTGGGTATCGATGAGATATATGAGAAGATATTACACAATGAAAATTGCGAGAGTGTAAAGGTGTATTACTTTCAAGGCCATCGATGGTGACAAACAATATTGAAAAGATGAGTTTGAAAATACTCACGAACCACTTTTATATTTGAATGGAGTATCAATATTTTTCTGGCTTTCGTTCACATGATGTTTTAGTGGCACATCATACAAGTTGGCTTCGTACATTGTAAACTTAGCTACGTAATTTTGAATTTCACTATCTTTATTGAAATGTTTGTGTAATTTATATAATATGTAAAAAAAAAGGGAATGTATTTGGTTGAACTGAAACGCTGGTAACGCATGTATTCTCGTCTTAGGGCCAATGTGCTAAAGTATGGGAAGTATAATAGTCAAACGTAAACTCGACCTAGATACTAGTAACAGACTCAATACAAAATATTGTACTTTCCTTCCGGCGAATACGCCATGCAATCAGCAGTATGCATGGTTTGAATTTATTATATTGACTTATTTCAAGTTTTTACTCCTGAAGGGAAGCTTAAGTGTTTCCCATATTTTAGACTCTGGCGGGATGCTCGTTGTGTCTCTGTGTCCGTGTGTGTGTGTGTGTGTGTGTGTGTGTGTGTGTGTCCGTCCGTGCGTGCGCGTGCGTGTGTGTGTGTGTGTGTGTGTGATTGTCAATCAAACATGTACCCTAATTATGCAAAGTACGGCATAAATATCTCACAAAGAAATGTGTTAAACAATGTATTTAGTATACATCAGTTCATTTTAATAATTCAACTGTTTTTAGAAAAGGTAAAATTTGTTAAACAATATGCAAAGTAAAGTGTGTTAGCGTGCACAAGTTTCATGAAAAAGTAATCGCCATAGCTGTTACAGCAATATTTTACACATAGCTGGTGCAGGCATTTCAATTCCATAGGGCTGGTATATCTATATCTAAATCTATATATATTCCTGTCCTGGGTATGTGACTGTTGCAGAGGTGTGCGAGGTTGTCAGTGTATGTGGATAAAACAATATGTCAATACATTTTTCAAAATAAGGTTTCCATATAGCAAGGACTTGATTTAATGATAAACTAGTGTCATTTCATAAGTGGTTACATTGAACGAATTTAATAATCATCCCTATCTCAAAAACTGGTAACTCAAAAACATCCAAATTGGTGTATTAGGCTACACGTCATTTCTCTGACATGCAATATCCGATTTTATTCAAACCCTGCACAAAGGTGACATATAATGTGGGACATATGAACCATACCTTGTTTTGCGACATATACAGATGTGCATGACGACCACATAGTACAAAACTCAAAACTGCAATACATAGTGTCCACCCAATAACATCAATTTCTCTGACTCGATATTATGTAAATATTTTTTCTCAGAGATTCCTGTTCTGTTCAGTATTCAAAGAAAACTACTCATATGGTAAGTAGTCATACAAACCCCTAGATTCCACTTGTACCAATATATGTGTATTTACGTCGAAGAAATTGAGTGACATATTATTATGATATCAAGGGCTACCGTCCCTACTGCTTTTATACTTGATATGTAGAGATGAGTAAAGGCAAATTATAGAGGGATGAAATAATAATGAAGTCTATTTCATATATAAGGAGAGTCATTTGAATATAGAATATATCGTGTACAGAGGGTGGTCATAATTATTGTCAAATAACTACAAACGTGCCTGCACCATTTGGATTGACTAATACAAACGTGCTCCACCTTTGGGGATTTACTAGCTATTTCCTTGGTAGATGGAACATTCATCTATGCGGCAACTACTACATTCACCAAGTAGTAATTCACAGCCCAATCAAACAATAAGAAAAATGCGTATTATATTATATCATGCTACTATGCGCCATTCTGATTGGATAATAACTGTGGTAAAATCCCATTTTACCACGGCTGGCAGTGGTAAAATGGGCCCCTAAACTAGCATATGAATAGTACTCACAAAAATGAAGCTAGTGTTCGTTCTTATACCAATAAGTTAACACTTCCTCAGAGTAAAGGTATGTCAGGTATCCTGTCCAATAGTTTGGGTTACAGTAGTCCAAATAATTCCACTGATGACCTTGCGATCGAAAGTAACGATCGATCAGTGGCTTCAACATCACTGGCCATGGCTGATAAGGTACAAAGTTCTCCCATGCGAGCCGTCAGCGTCCTGCTCTCGTTGAATCAAGCAACACCAATTTAACTTTTAACCATCAGTCAAGTGCGTCAGGATTATTTCAAAACTGTACATTTTCAGGTTCAGTCAATGTTCAATTTGTTAACCATTAAATTAAAGTAGACTGTGTAACGTCGCGTCTCTGATTTACTGTCTGGAGCTTTCTCCGATTCCACTGATTCAACGCCGGGACATTTATTTTTAGCAGTGTACAAGATTGTATTGTTCTTATGTAAATATCCAAACAAAATTGTTACTTTCTTTGACCCCTTGCCCCGTTTTCTTCGTTGCTAGCTTTCAACGCGTTTTCGTTATGCATTAATATGATGTAAATAAAGTAATTTATCAATGCAATGCAATGTGTAGTGTATGGTTTGTGTTCATGCAGTGTGTGTGTTGGCGATATGAACGTATCCACTCATCAAAATATGCGAATTCGCCTTTTCAGGCATATAAATAACCACAGAATCACATTTAGAAGAAATAGACACATATTTTGATATAATATAATAGCAATAACCCCCTCCGAAGGCGGGTATACACTCGAATTTGGTACAATTCGCTCCATATATCACTCGCCATTCGGCTCGTGCTATATGTCGCGAATTGTACCAAAATCTCGTGTATACCCGCCTTCGGCGGGGGTTATTGCTTAATTTTCTCTCCTTATCTATATGTGTGCAACAGAGTTGTGTGTGAGAGAGTGACCATTTAACTTGTATATGATATGAAGTCCTCATATAATATATACAGTCACTGTGTTTTAATAGCTTGCCTCTATTAATCATCTTATTGCATGGAAACCTATTAACGTACCACTCTGCTGCCTGACCAACCATGAACAAATGTGTATTATAGATGCGATCAATTTTTCATACTTAAGTGCATGTTTCACTGCAAATGACTTAGTTGTTTTCTGTCTTAGTGATTTCGCCCGAGGTAAATGTATATGCAATCATAATATAAACATAGGCAACATCTCAATTTAGTCTAACATTTCTGATTGCTGATTTAAAGTCTTCTGAATGTCCTTCGTCTGATAGTAGTAGTGGAACACCCTGCACCGGGATGGGCATAACAATTACCATTTAGCCTTTATATATAAAACTCAAACTTTACGAATTTAAAACCTAATGAAAATGTCTCGATTCCAAACATCTGCATAGCACAGGGCAAAAAGCCTAAACCTTGAATTGTGCTGATCAAAGAGGCCGCTGTAGTTATTCAATATCTCAATTAATCTGAATGCAAGTCATTTTATCGGTTTGATCAAAGAGTTTAATAATCCAATGTACTTTCTGGTTCAAGTGTACATATGTGACAGGAACATTTTGAAATCGGATTTAGACATAGACTAAGCTAACCTGGCGATACACACATTAACATTCGGTCGCTTTGCAATTGAATATAACAATCAGACAGAAGCCTCTGAAAAGCGGTTCTAATAATCTAATAAAATAAGAGTGCTCTTTGTCGGTCTAACATTTGACTATCTCAAGTCAGTGGGTAGAAAACATCACTGTTGATGGAATCAATAAAAATAGTCACATCTAATCTGATACGACCACAAGGCAACAAAATGCGTTTCTTGATCCCTATCCATAAGCGTTAAGAGATGATATGTTTATCATTACATCTACCTGTTACACTTTACTGAAAATGTGCCTATCATTTAGCTATTACCCGTTATTCCTTCATGTGTCTACGATATTAAATGGCTTCTCTGTGTGTGGTAAAGCTTAACCATTATTTCAGATAATGCAACATGTAACCTTGAAATATACTTGTTGACAGTCTTTTGGTTAATCAATCAACATTGTGTTTCGGTTGGAAAAAATAGTCATTATCATAGAATAAAAACACGTGTCCCTGAAGAATTTCTCTTGGCAAGGCGTGAGGGTCATCACACAAAAGACATCTTCACTATTTGCGTACAGGTTAGCAAATTTTAACTATTCGTGATTGTAGTCATGGCAATACGTTGAAGCTGATACGTAATTGCGTTAATCTCCATTTTCTAAGCCTGAGGTAGAAAACTAATCAAACGTATTTGTGCACTCACTACAACTTTACAGTGCATGTCACTAGCAGCTGTGTCTCTAGATCGAAAGAATGTGGTACGCAAAAGTGTACGCCTGTCTGTCTGTCTGTCTGTCTGTCTGTTTGTTTGTGTGTGTGTGTGTGTTTGTTTGTTTGTTTGTTTGTGTGTCTGTGTGTTTGTTTTTTTGTTTTTTTGTTTGTTTTGTTTACAAAAAGTAGTGAATTGTACAGAATGATAATAATACTTTATTCCCAGAATTGTAAAGAAAATATAACTAGACGTATATTTACAATAAAGAAAACAATAGGAAAAGGAGAAAACGGGAAATAGTTGTCGAGCAATTAGTCGAGTTCGTACTCCATTCACTCTTTTATTATATTACGTGAGAATCTCATTCTAGGCAATCTGTTTGTTTTACAAACAACAAAAAATAACTCAAATAAAAAAATAAGACAAGTAAACGCATCAGAATCAATATAAGTATAGCAAAGTAGGATTGCTAACCAATGTCGCGGTTCAATTCGACAAGGAGACAACAATTCACTACATATCCGTTACAGTGTACTAGTACACGTATGTATGTATGTATGTATATATGTATGTATGTATGAATGTGTGTGTATGTATGTATGTATGTATGTATGTATGTATGTATGTATGTGTGTATGTATGTATGTATGTATGTGTGTATGTGTGTATCTATGTATTGTATGTATGTATGTATGTATGTATGTATGTATGTATGTATGTATGTATGTATGTATGTATGTATGTGTGTGTATGTATGTATGTATGTATGTATGTATGTATGTATGTATGTATGTATGTATGTATGTAAGAATCGATAACGATAAGCTTCAACTGCAAATTCAAAGGTTGTATATTCACCGTTTAAACAAAGTCATCTTGGTTAATTTTGCTGCGTATTGGAAACAAAAACAAAAACAAAAACAGTCACAAGGCCGAATTGCACGCGAAGCCGCAGAGGTTGATTACAACCTTTCAAACTATTTTCTCTCAAACTTAAAAGATAGCATGGTCAGTTTTATCATCAGAGGCAGACTACAACTCTTACAGTGTAACAGTCTCCTCTCATTATACTATCCAACTCAGACTACAACGTTTACAGTGTAACAGTCTCCTCTCATTAGCACAACTGAACTGAGGTTCAGTAGTGCTATAGGCATGGTGAAATGTATGTATGTATGTATGTATGTATGTATGTATGTATGTATGTGTGTATGTGCTTAAACGACTTAAAGTCCAAAAACCGCCAGACCGATTGGCTTGGTATTTGGTAGGGACATTACTAAGGGCGTGTAGATGGATTTTTTTCAAATGAAAATGATCGCATCTGAGATGTGCGTTTTGGGTGAAAAAACCGTGTTCGTGGTGTGAGAAAATGCTTTGACTCAGCCTAAAATGAAAGGTTGTTGTTTTATTGATGTAATGAAATCATTGCATCTTTTATGGACTACTTCTCACCTCATTTTCGATGGCATCAAGATTAACGTCTGTTTGAGGTTGTTTGGAAACGCTATTTTTAGCACAGTTGAATTAAATCATAGATACTGGACACTGTCTATGATTAAAACAGGTGCATTCATGCTACAGACATGATAAAGAGTCTTGTCCATCTATATAATTGTCTGTCTGCCTATCTGTGTTTCACTCAAACTTAAGCAAAAATTAAAAGTAAAAAACCACTGGTTCAAGTGTTGTAGGCATGATGTAGTGTTTAGGTGTCTGTCCGTATGTCTGTCTGTCTGTATGTGTGTGTGTGTGTGTGTGTGTTTGTGTGTGTGTGTGACATAAATTCAAACGCTGCCATAATAGATTGTCTTGGTATATGCTGGGGATATCACTGTTGGAGTTTAGTTGGAATATTGTTCAAATGAAAATGATCGTATCAGAGATGTGCGTTTTTGGTCCAAAACGTGATTTTTGGTCAAAAAACGTACACTCAAAATTAAAAGGGCTGATCGGTCTGAAATTTGATATGAACATTCTTAGGGTTGATTAGATTAAGAATTGTTCATGACATGATGATCCAATCAGTGATATGTAAATTAGGGTTAGGAATATGGTTTTTAGGTTAAAAATCTATAATTCCAAAACTACTCAGCAGATGGGGCTGAAATTTGGAAGGAGCTTTCTTAGTGGTGTTTAGATTATGAATTGTTCATGACATGATGATCCATTCAGTGATATGCATATTAGTTTTAAAATGCGTATTTTATGTCAAAATTCTATAATTCCAAAACTACGCAGCAGATTGGGTTGAAATTTTCTGGGGATGCATCTAGGGATGTGCAGATGAAGGTGTATTCACAACGTGATGACCTCATCGGCGATATGCAAATTAGTTCAACAAATCTCAATTTTGGTCAAAAGCTTAGTGGGAATGTGGGAATGTTTCTGGAGGTATTATTCGGCAGTTAGTAATCAAAACATTTTGACGCAGCTAGCCTTAGCAACCATGACCACGCCCTTAGCAACAATGAAATGATTATGCATATTACATAGATAACAACAGGGCTGGATAGTGAATAAAAATTCAAAAATGTATGCAAATATACCTAGCAACAAGACCACGCCATGCCTATAGCAACAGCCAAATGATGTATATTGCAAAGATGAAATGTTGCATGAGTAAGTGAATGACAATTCCATAAATGTAAGCAAATATGCCTAGCAACAACACCATGCCCATAGCAACAGCCAAATGCAGTTGTGCTATAATGCCATTAGCGCTATTATATACTACCCTACTCAGACTACAACTTTTACAGTGTAACAGTCTCCGCTCATTGTACTACCCTACTCAGTACAATAAACAATGCACATTGTGTAATCACCAAACTGACACTGTATCACACGTACTGAATGGATGTATAAAATAACGAAGACTATCAAGGCAGGCACAATGAAATCGTTAATTTGATAATTCAGCAAATTCAGGTCAAAGGTCTTTCATCTCGTCATAAAAGACACCGTTTTAACTGCAGACATGTTTGGCGCAGATTCTGAATCATTTCCAACTACGGCAAAAGACCAGACGACCATTATTGACAAAAGCAACCACGAAGTATTCCGAGTTGAAGTTTCAGTTCCATTTGATGGTCATATCGACAGGTGTTACACAGAAAAATTTGATAAATATATGCTACTTTTTCTTGAAATTAATAGCTTTGGGTTCTTTTGTAGAATCGTTGTCATAGTAATAGACAGATTAGGAGCGGTTCACAAACGTGTAATATCTGGTATGTCTCTGTGTATGCATTTCTTAATTCATTCAGGTATACAAATTACCGTTATTTGGTACTACACTATGTATTATCCTTGGCGTCGATATCGTTACTATGGTGACCAAATGTACATGGAGTAATGATGGTCGAATGGTTATAGAGTCTCTGGCTCGAAATCCAGAAGTTACAGGATTAACTTTGAGCCTTGCCGGTGTCATTTGTTTCTGAATATTTAAAGTCTTTGGGCAAGATGTTAAGGGTACCAGAGTCATCCGGAGTCCGGACCCATGTGTATAATTGGCACTGGCAGGATAGAGGTTGCTATGTGAATCATTTGCTCTTTACTGTTGCTATGATGGACTTGTGCTTCCCATGGCGTTTGGGGAAGGGGTGTAAATGATCAATCAGTGTGTCGTTACAGGCCCATGTCAGCGTAAAAGTACTTTACATCGTGTACGAATGCACTATATAAAGCTTACATTATTATATTGTTATTATTGAAAATCAGAGGACTCTATTACAGAAGGTGTCATCCGGCTGTGTGTCCATCCGTCTGTGCGTCAGTCCATCTGTTTGTGCGTCTGTCATTGACATATCTTGCATCTTATATGCATCATCCAAATTCATCTTTTACTGAACGTGGCCGTATTTGCAGTAAAACATCAATATATTACGTTATAACATGTTTAAGAATATATAACTACGTAACTCTAAGTGCCATATAAATACATGCAAACTTTCTAGAAAGACAGTGACCTTTGCCCTTGGCCTTCAGAGCAGATTGTCAAAATTAGGCCATTTCCTGCATATTGCAGACACTTTGTAGCATTTATATGTGGTAAAGGTAACACAGGATAAGAGAAACATACGCATGCATTACTTTTTTTACTGAATGGTGACAATATATGTAGTGAACAATCATGATTTACCAACAAAAATATAATGTTTAAGACATAGAGATTCAATTCAAGTGTCTACCCCAAATTATCAGATGACATTGAAATTCAGGGTCAATTATCAATACCAAGCCATTGTGTGGTACCATCAAATTCCTCACATGGAAGTTAAGTATTAAGTACAGAGGACTGTCTCTTCTTCGAAGATGTTTTATATTGCAATTGATAAAGCCTTAAACTTTGACAAATTGTGATAAATTGATGACTGAAGGTCTAATTGAAGAAAATGGAATGGTGAATAACATCAATATCAACATCTATTCCTGTCAGTTCTGTAAACGTATTAAATTCACATTAGGTGTCATCGGATCAGTCATGCAAAACATGAAATGCCCTGCTCAAAATTTGATTCCACATTTACTGCTGGACCAAGCGGCGCATAGACGCTATTTGCCCTCCTAGGAAGCGTCGTGTAATTGGTAATCTAAGGCCTTGGGATTAAACTGGTTTCTAACGATCACAAGGGATTTCAACTATGATTATTGCCAGCGCTAGGTTTTTGATGACACATAGGAAACAATTTACCTATATTGGGAATTTTTTGAAGAAATCAATTGTAATGATTACATCAATGCATGCCCATATATTGCTACTTACTTCGGGTACAGACATCCGACATTTTTTGCTGCATATCTAGTTCTATTGACTTTGATTGAATAACTAATGAAATCTCGAGAGATGCTGTCATTTTTCTGTCATTAAGTTAGTGAAGATCTTTTTAGCGAAATCAAACATTCCCTTTAAGAATAACTAATTTCTTTTTTTTAAAAGATAACAATAAATCATAAATTGGTCTGATTACACCAATTGCTGTAGTTTATTGTATTCAATTTTTAAGTTTAAGGATAAAAAATGACCGAAAGACACACTGTCAAAAAATGGAGTTGCGTTAACAGGGAACTTGCAATCCAGACTGAGCATGCTCAGACGCAAAGGACTATGGGATTATCTATGGTTATCGTAATACCCAATCTGGAGCTACCGATAAAATAAACCTCCCACAATGGTCAGGGTGACTATGAATTGATTATTTGTGGCTACAACAATGTATCAGCATTGTTTACATTGCTAATTAACTAGTATTTATTATTACATTTCCCATGACGCAACATTCAACATGGCGGGTTTGCAAGTTCCCAGTTGTATTCTGAAGTTAGAAGACATTTCGAACTTGCGCATTACTGATTTTGCTGTGTTCTTTACAACAATAAACGTATTTAACTAAGAATTAGTGTTTTATGCAAATCCGGAGGATTTCCCCTTTTCCTTGTGTATTTTTTTCATGGCCCCCCCTACAAAAGCTTGGGAAAAGTTCATAGCCCCCCCCCCTGCAAGTTCTTGATTTTTTTCTATGCCCTCCCATAGACTTACACACATATACAAACACATTATACATACACAATGTACATACATATATGTATGTATGTATATATGTATGTATGTATGTATGTATGTATGTATGTATGTGTCTGTCTGTCTGTCTGTCTGTCTGTCTGTCTGACTGTCTGTCTGTCTGTCTGTCTACAATTACAAAAACACACACACACAAACACAGCTTCATCGCCATGCCTATAGCCGTCGAAACTCTGAACATTTGTTCAGTTGTGTTTTAAAATAAAATACTCATAAATAACTTACAAGTGTATAAACTTTTACAGGGTAATTCATTATGCTGAAAAAAAAAGAAATAATCATTTCATGCACAATGACAAGTACAACATATTTCCATTGGGCAATGTGGGTATACTTTAAATACTTCACAACTGTTCTACTTTTTAGATACGTATTGAATTCAACTTTAGTTCCAATACCGGTTTGTGTTGCTCAGCTTCTCAACAATGCAAGTATAAATTTGAACATTTTTTATTGTTGAAAGGAATAGTCAAAAACTGAAATAATTTAACTATCAACATTTTTGCTTGTTATACTTTGACTGATATTCAAGTTTAGGTTTCAATATTAGGTGATTTCGCAAACACTAACCAAACTGTAGATGACTTCCAACCCCGTGCCAACATAAACAATTTCTTGATGCAATCACTATATTTTGTTTTGCAGAGAAATATATCGTCATCATAAGTGTTGTCAAAAACTACATTGAACATCTGAACAATCTGGAGAAAGTAAAATCAGATCCAGACATCGGGAATAGCAACAGAAAAAAAGAGAAAACGAAATATAATGACTATGACTGGTTGATGTTCTTGAGTGGAACTCTTGAAAAACTGAAAGTGAAAGAGTTACATAAATATCTTGATGAGCATAAATTACCAAAACAGAGAAAATTAAAAAGAGAGAAATTAGACATAATATCCACTCACATGGTAGGAACACCAGAATTTAGATCTAGAAAAATAACTGCAAATGAGTGAAATATGAGTGAAACAGGTAGTAGTGACTCTGAGACTGATGAAAGTGACACTTCTGTAATGCATGTTCTAGGCAGTGATGGCGACAATTGTGATACAGATAGCTCAGGAAATATATGTTGCCCGCGGAAATACCGGGCCATTTTCCCCTCCCTCTGGCCAAGCTTCGAAATCGCCCACCCACTGAAAAATCGTGTACGAACAGCTTTTTGCACGAACAGCTTCGTTGGCTGCACCTGTATTAATTCACTTTTGTAAAGACATTTTGTAAGATCGGCGCGAACTCGTAATATGTTTGCCACTTCGCTTGACAATGCTTTTGAAGGCTCTTGATGCGATTCGCCGCCAGTCTAACTATGGTATCACGTGTTTGAATATTAAATACATATACTCTTCAATACTTATTTTCTATTTATTTACTATATTTTCGTCATACTATGTAAAGTGTACACCAACTCCGCTATCAGGCATTCAAAGATTTATGAATACCTTACCTTGAGAATTCTTTACAAATCGTCAGTTATATATGACTAGCCTTTCTTAAACATGACATGTTGCTGTATTTTACCTTGTAGCACGTAATTCATTTCTCTTTGTGCAGATAAAAAATACCATACACGCTCTATACCATGGATTGCTTAATCACTTGAAGCTTAAAATCCTTTCTAACTTCTAGAAGTTTAGTAAATTCCATGGTCTCCAATTTCAAACGCAATGTATTTCTTTTGACCCATCTTCTGACTTTATACAAAACCGTACTTTATTTGATATCGGAAAGATATTTTGCATTGAAAAAAAAAACAGAAAGCCTCATTCAAAGAGTATTATGCCTTTAAGACACAGTTACCATGACGAAAACATGTCTAGCTTTTAACCAGCGTATTGAACTTCGCAGAAAGTTTCACAGAGGATTTTCTCTTTGTCACTAATGCGGAGTTTCAACTTACACTCACTTAAGATGTTTCTCTAAAGCAAGGGTATAATAGAAAAGGTTCAAATAAGGCTTTCAATTTTAACAATCTTTAAGAAAGGCGAGGGAAAATGTATGTACTCACTATTTATTCGTGAAATAATCTGCAAACACTGCTTTCCACTTTGACCAATGATAGAAAATGAAATATATCATTATGTCTCGTAATGACCCGAGCGATAAATTCATTTATTGTTATTGCAGTGCTTACGTTTATCTCAGGAGTCTTTTGGGGTATCGATCATGTAAGAAATTCTCAGTAATTATATCATTCTTACCAATAAGCAGATCCAATGAATTCGGATTTTGCAATTTACCAAGTAGCTGACTGATATTCGAAAATGTTCGGTTAAATTCGAGTATGGTATACTGCCAAGCAGCGGATTAGACACTTAAATACAGCGGCCATGATAGTATAGGCTATGCATAAATGTTACATAAGAGTAACAATGGCAACGTTGACAAATTAATGTCACATGGAGCGTTCAATGAACGTAACTATGACAACAATTTTGAGATCTACTAGGTTGATTTAGAGGAAAAATTGGAATGTGGAATGGACAGCTGCCCGTTTGGTTGTAGGGACAAAACTTGAGAATGGTGAAGATATCACATATTACATACTGTGCATGTCGATGCGTGGAAGTGTGTTGTCTTGGCGACACTCTTTCGTGGAAACTTTAAAGTTCTGTCTTTTCATTTATGTTAGAGTTTGATCAAAATGGCAGTAATGGAAGATTCACACGTTACATTCTCTTCACGTTTCCATAGTTACTTTAAAGGACAAACCTAAAGCCTGAATTCACATTACATCGTGACTTATTTCCACGGGTCAATGTTGGTGTCCCTTCTATTAATCTGTGTCGCAATCAACTCTTTCGACCATTTTCTTCTCTATAAAATATCTTAAAATTTTCAGTTTTATCCAGGTGTCAGTCATTTTTTAACGCCAAGGGTTATTTTGGGAATGTTGACCTGTTTGGCGATGTTAATATTTTTTAAGGAATATGTCATATGATTACTTACTTTAACATCTTTATAGCAGTGTTTTTATTGTCTCTATTCGTGTTATTCTGTAAACCTGTAAATTAGGGCAACCTGTTGGTTCATAAATACATGTATATGTATTTATTTAAAACACTCTGATGTATTTACATTAATAATGCAACTTGCCAATGTGCCATGCGTGCCATCGATACTAATGACAATTATATGTATCTAACAATGTTCTTTTCAATGTGAGTGATAGTCCCTTGGCTTGTTATGCAAGAGATGGATATATATGAATTAATTCACTGGCATTCACCTGTTCGTGCAAATACAGGCGTCAAAATGGTTTATTTTCTTGCCCCTATGGGAGATATTACCTCACATCTGGCCTTTACCTTTATGTTATAATTTTTTCTGTGTCTGTCTGTCTGTCTGTCTGTCTGTCTGTCTGTCTGTCTGTCTGTCTGTCTGTCTGCCTCTCTATCTGTCTGTCTGTTTGTCTGTCTGACTGACTGACTGACTGCCTGCCTGCGTACGTACTTACGTAGTACGTACGTATGTATGTATGTATGGATGTATGTATGTATGTATGTATGTATGTATGTATGCATGCATGCATGCATGCATGTATGTATGTATGTATGTATGTATGTATGTATGTATGTATGTATGTATGTATGTATGTACGTACGTACGTGTACGACGTGATATCTCAAAACTACTGCATGATATGAATATTATGTCACTTACATAAATAAAGTAAAGTTGAGTAATTAAACAATAGAATAAGAATGACGTTTCAATACATGGGGAATCGACAGATGCATGTACAGAGTTTACATGACGTAGTAACTACTTGTGTTTTCGCAATCTATTTACAAATGATACAATAACATTTTTTTCACAACATTTAGTTTTCAGCAAATTGTTGAGTTACAAACATGGACTTGGCTTATGTTTTTAAATATTTATTGTCAGTAGAAAAGCATATCAAAGATCTATTAATCTTTAACAATCAATGTAAGTAACCATTGTCTCGTTCATATGACTAAAAAGCTAAGTAAAGTGAAATAACATTGTGATATAAAACAGAACACATGGGTCTTTCTTCTGGCAAAATAAAGGTAAAGAGTGGAGAGCCTTACGTCTATACGGAAAATGTATTGCGACTGGAAACAGCTACATCCCTGCCATAGGACATATACACTTGACCTTAAACTATGGAAGGTCAAAAGCCTTGGAAATCTGATGGTAATCTACACATCCGTGCATAGATGACAAAAATAATTATCCTAGGGTATGATAAATGGGGTATACACTTTAAACGTAGTAGTAATCTAGAATGTTATTAAAATCCAATGTAAACAGGCGATGTAAAACATCCATTACTCATTGCTCGTGTTATTGCAATAGTATTTGTAGTTAGAGGAAGTGTTTATGTGCACAGCGACATCTGTTCGAGCTCAGTCGGGTTGATTTTCTACCTAAAGAGCCGCAGCCAGTTATCCTATCTATGAAATATTCGTTTGTTCAGCCAAGATCAACAACTATTTCTTGCAATTTCGATATTCGTCTGTACAGGCCAGGGATTGCGCTTAAAACATGTTCACCTGGCACTATTAATTACGTCTTGAACGGGAACAAGTCATATTGACAATAGGAATATCATGCCATATTACTTTCACAATATTTCTCTTTCTTCGTGACAATTCAAATATTCTGTAAATTATCAAGAACCATACAGGTATTCAAAGCACTGATTTGAAAGTATGAAAGAGTAATTAAACGTCGTACATTTATGATGGGACAGGTACATAATTATATTGGACAAGCATTCTTTCTCCCATCCTCCAAGTGACGCCAAGTGAAAGGTGATTTGTATTTAGACCTACTTACAAACAACGTAGTATCATGCAAAGTCTTTAGATCTTCGTTCCCACTCTTTATTATATCTGCGCGTGCAACAGAACATATGCGATTAGTTATGTTTGAACTATGTACCAAATTTAATTGAATTTCAAATATAACCTAATTACTGAAACTCATTAATTATGCAAATGACTCATTACAACTGAAAGCTACCGCCACAAGTTTTGATTTGCTTTGTTTTGTTCGAAGTATGTACCAAATTATATTGTATTTGAAGCGTACATTCTTAAGATATAGCCTTATTACTGAAAATATTTAACTATTCAAATGAGTGATTAAAACTACAAGCTATAACTTTATACAACACATGCACTTTCCTATCATCAATTTATATACCAAGTTATATTGAATTTGAAGTGTGCATTCTTACGATATAGCCTAATTACCAAAAATCATTAACTGTGCAAATTGCTCATAAATCTATATGGTATGTTTACCAAAACCTAATCAGTTCTAGCCATTACCCTACAAAATATTGCACCAGACAGACTGACAGACAGACAGACAGACAGACAGACAGACAGACACACACACACACACACACAGATTTTTCATCCCTAATATATAATCAAGGCAAAAAGGTATCATGTGTACACACAGCTCTGGATAACATAACACTAGTTTGCAACGGTGTGTAGGCATTGACAGTAGTTATGCATAATACCAAGAAGGTGTTGGCAAATGACACGTTTTCCTTTTTAGCATATTATATGCGTGTTCCTTGGTATAATCTATCATATTTCTGTCAATTTTTTTAGCATTGTAACGTATAACACCTATCTTCACAATTGAACCGGTTGTTACTCATGTGATATTTGAAACATTCAGATGCCCTTTTGCTCGAGTTGAGTCGCTAACCAGGATTGCTTCTTTTTAGTCACGGCCTCATCATGTGACTGCCGATGTACAAACAACGCCAACCATTCAATCGTTTAACTAAAACTTACACCGTTAGATTTTCCCTGACTTCAATTTACTTTCTATTTCCTCAGCGAGCCAAGTAGGAAATGTTGGTAGGATGGTTTTCATCAAAACAGTTTTCATTATAAGCAAAAGAAAACAACGAAGTGCCCGCTGCTATATTGTACGGTTCTAATTACATTGTAAAAGGAAAACATTGAATCAGACCAAGTAAGTCATTATCAAACTCTATAGTACGAGCAAATTGTCCAAAAAGTCTAACATTGTGTCGTAGAATTTCAAATATTTTGGGGGGTTTGATGTTGCTGTTTGACACTGATTTAAATGATTGCCATTCTTGGTGACTATGTACGTTTTGTCAATTTTCGATAGCATATACATGTATTAGCTGGATACAAAACGTAATAAATTTCACAGCCTAGATCTTTCTCATTAGTAGATTTCGGCTAACGTTCCTCTAAAAATGCTTAGCCTCGTGCTTTCAGTATTTCTCTAAAGCATCGGCTAGAATATGAGCACATATTCTTACTGGTTTTTAGATCTAGCTGCTGAGTCAGATGACGTACGGCGTTACCATGTGATCAGAATAAAGGAGACAGATGGAGCTGTGTAACGTAGTAACTAAGAGGGATGAACGGCTCCTGAATGAAACTGTATTCTCATTTTAGGTTTGAATACGAAACCGTTAGCACAAGGATAAGCGTCTGCGGAAAGAAGTTAGTCCAAATACGCCACCGCGCAGGCTCTAGGCTAACTCGTGTATTTCAATATGTAGAGAGGATTGTTTACGATGGCAGGGCCTTTTTTCCTACAATTTGCACATAAAGCTTTCAATCTAGTACGTGTGAATGTCTGTTTTCTTTTTTTACCACCCAGGAGGTCACCTATTTACAATACGATTGAGTCAAATAGAATGAGATCCCTCAAAGAACATTTGGTTAAATATAAAAGAAATGTTGATTTCAAGGCAACCATAGGTAACTACTAAGTATTGCTATTTTTTAAACTGGTCCAGAACTACACATAAGGTTTCACTTTTTAAAAAAAATCTAAGGATTTTAAATGAGATTTTATATTAAAATTTATGTTTAGTGCGCACACTATGAAAACCCGTTTCCACGGTGATCATACTGACGTTTGAGTATGAGTGTAATGGACTATATTCCACTATAAACAACTTCTACACGTGTTGATACCTTTGTATTGTTGATAAGCTTGTCTTATAACAATTCCCCTGCAGATCATGGGTATTCCTTCTATATCGGCGTATAATTCTAATATACTTAAACAGATTGCAATCCTAGTAAATGGTTTTGTCGACACAGGATGAAGCCTCGGATAGCGCGATTATGTAATCAAAGACTATAATATAAATGTTGAACTGTGAAGTTGACTGTCAATGGAGCCTTACAACTGACCTTTGCAATTAAACACAGGGTCAGTAATGATTTGACGACCTGAGTCTATGGCCCAAATCTTGCATTCGGAATACTCACATTATCTCTTTGACTTTGTGGAGTGAGGAATGTGGTTATCTTAGAAAACCATTCAATTTGCCTTATACGTTGTGTTAATCATAAGTAAAAAATTATTTATTTAAATGACTACAAGCATGGATATATTAGGGGAGATCTTGGATGTATTCTCCCCTAATACATCCATACAAAATCGGGATAAGCTTATAACTGATCGAATAGGTCCAGGAAAACTCTTGGGTTTAATACTTTATAAACATCAAAGATCTTATGATTGTGTGTCACTCTGGATTGCAACATGTTTTTTGTTTATAAAAAAATCACAAAAGAGTATTTGCAGATATGTTGAATTCATTTCTAATAAAAATAACTGTCCATGTCATGCATTGTTTAGCGTGTGATTTACAACTAGCAAACATATATGAATGGAGTCGTGCGAAGACTTGCACCATACTACATATTGGCAGTTTTTTTCTGTATATACTTTTTAAACGTTGTGTGTCGAATGAACGAGATTATTATTTGTATATCATTATCATCATCATCATCATCATCATCATCATCATCATCATCATCATCATCAAAAAACAAAATGCAACACTGCAACATTGTTCATTTTCTTTTATCACAAGACCGTTATATAGATCTCACAACTGTTGTATTTACCACTGATTTTGAAGGATGCCAACGTTAGCAAGGTTGAATGTGCACAATGTTCATATCATTAACTTGTGACTGTGATAAATGTATCATTACATTCGAGCTTAGACTGTCGACAGTCGTTCGTGCCTTTTTTGCTATGTTTTATCTAAAACTAAAGTCGTCGCCTCGCTCCGATCCGGAGCAATACTATAACGGCGTACTGATTGAACAGCGAGTGCCGGAGGAGTGTCGCAGTTCCTATCAGTACGCATTATAGTATTCAGTGCTACGGAGCGTGGCGACGACTTTGTTTTAGATGAAACTTAGCAAAAAAACGCACGAACGACTGTTGACAGCCTAATTCGAGCTATGGTTATATATAGTTATGATGAGCGCTGTAGTGATGTATGTATTGTGAGGCAATGACGTGTCCAGACTTGTTGGTGACAATTTAAATGAGTTTACTTTGAACTGAGACTTTGTAATGTATTGTCACTCGCTCTGATTTGTCAAATCGATTCCAATTAAGATATACCATCCAATTTAATAAAAGAAATCGCTAATAATTCAAACTGAGAACATCTGAGACGAATGTGAATTTGTGAAAGCCATCTGGACTGACCTGGTTATACACTTTGGGTAATGTTTTGAATTGTCCGAGGAACCCTTTATCTGAGCAAATTATTTTAGGCAAGTAACAATCTGAACTGAATGCATTCCGTAAAATAAGAAAATATAAAAAGTAAAACTTTTGATTGTCGTTTGTTCACGTTATGAATACATGAAATGTAATTGCGCCTTCTCTTGATAGAATCCTAAACCATCTCTATAAAAGATGTAATAAAACAGTATTTAAGATACAAACGAACATCATTTATATTCATTGAACGCCCACCTAATGCATAAACAATAATCAGATTTGTTAGTGTGATTTTGGAGAGTATTCAAAATTAGTAAGTAGGATAGAAGTGCAATGATACAATGATAACAATCCAGATGTGGTTAATTAAAGTCTGTTTTCAGACTCTTCGTGGTATTAGACACAGTACTGTTAAGTTTGCAACAATGCGTAACATAGTACACGAATAGAAGTACTGATGATGATGATGATGATGATGATGATGATGATGATGATGATGATGATGATGATGTATTGGTAATCAATGTAAGAAAAGAAGCCAGTGCTGTAAGTGTTCTACAATACAACTCAAAATAAAGAAATATTTCCTTTTTTAAATTCACGACACGTGGTCTTCTGGCTATTTCAACATCCTTATAGTTTAGGCATTCATCCAAGATATTGTCAGCAATGATAAATAACCCTTATATTACGACACGGTCTCAGAGGTTAACTACATGTAGTGTCGCAAAATCAGACAATTAAAGTTGTGAGGTAGCAAGCTGTAAACAGAGTGACTGAAGGGAAAAGATAGCAGCTTTAAATTTACAGATAAGAAAATGAAAATGAAAAAAAAGATGTTGACTCTTAATAGGAAATAAGAAACACTGACAGATGTGTCAAATCAACTAGAAAAAAAAAACATGTTTGAGTGCTTCCTTTGGAATATGATTCAAGGTGATAAAAAAAGAATATTGGATTTTCACGTTGGACGCCTGCAGTTGAAAATACTGCATTGAAAGGGCGTTAAGCGGTAAATCTCTTGAAACATGATATAAATGTAACTTTCAAAACAAGGCTAAGTAATCATTGATGTGTATTAATACAACGCCTCACTTCGGTGTTATAATAACATACACCTCACCGTTAAAAATTAGTCTTTTGCTACAACACACCTTTTCTCTATAGCATGAATCAACAGACTTAATTACATCAGGTTTACAATACAATACAATACAATACAATACAATACAATACAATACAATAACAATATTACAATTCCTTTCATTTACAGAGCACAAAAGAAATTATCCTAGATACAAGAATATGAATCCACAAGTAAGAGGAATATTAACCACGATTCTTCCTACACCAGTTCATATTTGTATATTTCACCTATTTCAAGCATACAATATAATAGATTTAAAATATGTATTTACTATACCGGTAACACTAGGGACTGTACATGTAAGGGACGATGTGGAAAATGACCTTAAAAATTGCGTAAATACGTTCTAATATCAATTACTTTCTTACGTACCTTCCATATTGTTTTTTGCGTTCATGCTACTAAACGTGGATTTTTTTAGCTCTGAAAGGGGGTGTTATTACAATGGGCTCCACGCTTCCGCCCGTCCTTAATACTTCATTTCTTAAACATGCAATATCCAATTTCTTTCAAACCTGAATGGTGATATATGATGTGGGGCATATGCACGTCAATTTGTTTTTTCATATATGCAAATTTGACCTAATGTCGGTCATATTTGTAGCTAAAGTCAATATTTACTGCATAACTCAAAAACTGTAATACGCAGACACTCCATTCGAGTGTCTACCCCATATTATAAGATGCAAGCTATCTTTGGAAGCCTTGACCTGTGAACTTGACCTTCAGGGTCAATTATCAAAATCAAGTCAATTTCAGCCTATGACAGACACATATGTAGTATTTACATATCCATTTTCTTTTAAATCATGTTCACAAGTAATATTGAAGAACAGAACTATACACAAGCATTCTTTTTGGTGTTCATATAAGTGTTACTGATTGGCAGCCATATTTGTAGTAAACAATCACTGTATTTAATACTGCATAACTAAAAAACTTCAATGGCAGCCATATTTGTAGTAAACAATCACTATATTTAATACTGCATAACTAAAAAACTTCAATCATACGATCTATTCATAGACTATCAAAATTAAGCTATTACTTATATGTTGCACACTCTTTGTAGCAAGTATGTGTGGCTAATGTCTTTTAGATCGACATGTCTATAGATAATGCAGAACCAGATAAACATAGACATGCATTACTTTTTGGTGCTCATGTCACTTTTCACTCAATGGCAGCAATATTTGTAGTGAACAATCATGATTTAGCAATTAACTCAAAAACGTTAATACATGGAGACTACATTAAAGTGTTTACCCCTATATTACCAGGTTGAAACTTTCTTTTTAGACATTGACCTTTGACCTAGAACTGGATCTCTTCAAGTTCAGTTACTGACATTCAGCAATTCCCTGTATTATCACAGACACTTTGTAGGTATCTATTTGTTGCCACCAATTTCTTTTACATTATGTCTCCACTCAGTCACATTTCAGGGGTGGCTGTCTTCTATAAAGACTTGTTTCATTTATTATCGTCTTACTGCATGATAGTGTATGAAGTTTTATTTTTATGTTCGTCTTGGGAGATTAAATAAGTGCAAAATAATCAAAGATGTAAAAGAAAAGCAATTTCCGTTCCTGAGCCTCGGCGTCTGTGACATTTAAAGGTGAAAGTTAGTTCTAAATATACGTTTCTGGGTTATCTGATATGTATAGAAAACATTATTTATTTATTTATTTATTCATTTATTTATTCATTTATTTATTTATACGTAAACCCATTTCTTGTAACATAAGCAAATCTGGAAATGTAAGGGTTATCTGTTGCCGAACGGCTAAGCCTCTTACCACTGCGGTTGGGGTTCGAACCCATTCTGGGTTTGATTAATTTACCACGCTGTAACTTAAGTAAGAAGAATGTCGCTCAGTTTGACTCTACCTAACAACACAGGTTTTCCTCAGGCACTCTGGAATCCTCCTCCTCTTATTGGGCAATGCCTGTTGGATGGTAAATAAATAGATAAATAGTGTAAGTGTAATATAATGCAACATTGCATATGTATATTTTAACATTCATTCTAAGGTGCTTGAATATGACTTCATAAGATTTCTAAGAGTATTCACGATACGTTCGCAAAGGAGCAAATCATCGAATATCATTTACGGACGAAGATACCAAACATCATAATTTGATGAATAAATGACGAAATACGTTGCTAACAGCTGCCTGCATTATTGCTGCTTCCTTCCCGTATGTGATAGAAGAGTCTGAAAACAGACTTTAATTAACCACATCTGGTTTGTTATCATTGTATCATTGCACCTCTATCCTACTTTATACTTAATTCTCATTGGCGTACCTTTATCCACAGTGATATAACACAAAAAGTACAGCTTATTTACTCTTTATTTAACCATACACAGTACTCTGTCCATTTGCGAACGGATGACGTTATTTGCATTTGTTTAAATATAGGGTGAATTGGTGGGATTTCTTCAAATCAAGTTATGTTTGTTTGGGTTACATCAACATCAATTAGAAGTACTTCGATTTCTCTAATCTAAAGAGCATTACTCTTTTCACTTTAAGTATTGAATGGTTTACATGATCCGATTATGTAAATGTCAACTATTAGGTTTACGTTGTGTATGTATGGGTGTACAGAAATATTTGCTTCGAATCATCTATATAGCCTAATGACCCAATTAGAACAACATGACAGCAGTGTAAAGGTAGATTCTAATGTGATGACTACCAAACTGCTATTTCTCATCCGCAGTAAAGGCATTGCACAAAAAGGTTCGAGTTTAACTATTCTGTACTAACAATTAAGTACCTCACAATGTTTCAAGAAGGCGGTCATGTACAGTTGTGTTGGATAGGAAGGTTATTGGTATGAATTCGTGACACATCACAGTACCGCTATCCTTTTAGAAGTTATTTTCAATGTTTTCAAGGTAAGTTCTCAATAACAAGTGTTACCGACTTGTCTTTGGTGGTGTGGCTATTGACCAAATCCAAGGGTAAACCCAATGCACTCAGACCGTCTCAGAGGTACCACAATCTCAGGACACGCATTCTGTAGAAAAACTCTCAAGGGACTCAAAATATTACTTTTGGGTCGAATGACATATACGATTTGCAGCAATAGGAGCAATTCAATCGAACTCCTCAATTTAGTTACAGCCGGGAATCAAAGTTCCTTGGGATGTCCTTGTCTCTGTAAAGTTCTGCTCACGGAGCGCATTCAAATCCATGTTCCTTCGTCAAGGCCTCCCAGCAAATCTAACAAATATTTTAGAGACAAATTTATGTCATCAACATTTTGTTTGAACTAACGTTCATTCCGTAATACAAATTTAGTTAACAAACAAGCTGTTTACAGCAAAATTCACACTCTTATCCTTATTTTAAAGTATTCACTAATACAATTAATTCTGTTCAGAAATAAACAGTTGAAAAGAACTCTCTAGAATATTCTTACTTAAAACAGCTGTTGAAATCATTTGGGACACAATTTTACACTTGTTGTGACACCTATGGCCTCCACTTATTAAGATCGAATAACATTGCTTGACCCATGGCTCTGTCTCATTAATCAATGTGACCTTACACGTGTCTTCTTGTCATTGCAAGATAATGTTTACTTGACACAATTGTTTACAATGTGTGACTCGTCAGACAAGTTTTAGCTATCTTATCACAAGGTCAAAACAATTACTTTGAAGGTAATGCTGTTTACTGTGCTGTATTGCTTTACATTTTTTTATCACGCCATGAAATAATTACAAAAACACAATTATCCTGGCTCATGGCTTGATAATTCAAAATGTTCCGTTGTGGTATTGTCAATGTTTAAAATTCTATAGTCTGTTTTCATTTTTGAACATTTATAAGGATTATTTGACTAAGAAATGAACCAAAGACAATGATATAAGACTCTTATCTTAGCACTTACAAATTAGTACACAAGGAAGTTAGTTTAATTTCAAGAATTGGACTGAGCTCACATGATCTACAAATTGAAATTGGGAGGCACACACGACAAAAAATAGTGAATGCAACACCTGCACTATGATAGAAGATTAATACACTTCATCACAACATGCAACAATTATAACATTGAAAGACAACAACTGTATACCGGACTAAGTGCAATCAGGGGTATGGTCTTGGCAATTTTAAAGATCTAGACAATAAAACAAAATGTATTACTCTTTTTAACTCCGATCAAAGACACATCCTTATGGCACTGACAACTTTCATTAAATTAGCACTTATTAAGAGTAAAGACATTCTACAGAGCTACAAGAAATATATTACATTTATCTAACCTAAAGTTTACACTTTCGTGTAAACCTTATTCTGTTATCCCATTATTACATGTACTATTATTACTGTAGTTTATATATTTACTAGTTTGTTTTAGAACCAAACACTTATTGCAGAAAATCAAATGAAGAAATGTAGTTTTCTTAACGGATGCAATACAGATTCTATTCCATAGTAATACTGTTATGATATAAAATTATGTTGGTGTTGTATCTATCCTTGTATGCCTTGGGGACCATATAGATGTTGATGAGGTAGATACTTTCTTGAATTGATAGCTTTTTTGTAACATCATACGATCATACGAACAAGGTCATTCATTCAGACACATCATCACCTATTTCAAAAGAAAAGCAAATATAACAATTGCAAAAATTGTGCAAAATGTATTCGATCTGACATCAATTATATATCATGTATATGTTTCATTGGCATACATATTTATCCATGTACTGTAATGGTTAACTGCAATTTCAGACTCCACTCTAACTATGTTATCAAGGCATTCTCAAAAATATAAAGATTTAAGTCCTATATACAAGACATATGGCCAAACATATACAACAGAAAATGACGTGTATTTGACTCCATTGAAGTAACGAGTTTACAATAATGACCGTCGAGCACGACAGATCGATAACAACAGAGCAATTTGCTATTTTTTGGTTGAATGTCAGTTCTCATGTCAATAAGAGTGAGACAAATGTAAGAATATGTATAATGGCTGACTGCAGGCCATGCAATGCATTGTCGAGGTATTCTTAAGATTCCTAATTGAAGATTCTAATCGTGAATATTGTGTGTCCACTGTGTATTCAATAACGTAATTGGAGTGATTCCGTGGCTCACTGCGAAGTAACACTACTAACAGAATGTGGGCGTAAGGAAAGACAGTACCGACTCTAAATACTGCTTATTGAGGCTGGCTCCCGATTTGAATCAGATTACCTGTAAAGTATGTTGTCATTAGGAGTTCAATTTTCCATATATATTATAATATATATATATATAAGGATAGATATAGATAGTCCATAGATAGATAGATAGATAATTAGACAGACAGACAGACAGACAGACAGACAGACAGACAGACAGACAGACAGACAGACAGACAGACAGACAGACAGACAGACAGACAGACAGACAGACAGACAGACAGACAGACAGACAGACAGACAGACAGACAGACAGACAGATAGATAGATAGATAGATAGATAGATAGATAGATAGATAGATAGATAGATAGATAGATAGATAGATAGATAGATAGATAGATAGATAGATAGATAGATAGATAGATTGATTGATTGATTGATTGATTGATTGATTGATAGATAGATTGATTTATATGACATATTCCACTCAGAAATACCAACAGAGGTAGTGGACAAGTTACCCTATTATAATTTCAACATTTTTTCAACAAAACTCATTACATGTATCTACTCTCACATGACATCGTTGCGTCGTTAGATAATGGTAACATTCAAGATAACAGTACATGCGTCATTGCCATTCACAAACAGCTTTATCTTCTGAACCCATTCTCGTGGTCTCTGACCAATGACCCCGGTATTACATTTATCAGTCAGGCATGTTGTTTGTAAGACAATAGAGTGTTTTGTAGAAGCCTCGTCTCAGACTTTGTGTTCCTGTACTTAAACCTAGACAACCCTTTAAAACCATCAATTTGAACAGCCAAACTAGTGGCGCCCACAGAATCTGTATGACTTACAAACACAGATCTTGTTAGGATACTAAGTCAACAATGTATTGTCAGTTAGCCTTACAAATCAATGATGAAATAATGTGTCTGATACAAAAAGGGATTAAAGTAATGTTCCCATTTTCTACTTCTCCATATTCGTGTAAATTGAGAGCGACACAAAAACACCGCACACTTAATTTATATTTCATGTTGGTGAAAATCCGAAGGCAGCCAGTAAGCACTTTAAATAATGTAGCGGCGCATATTTGATTAATATTTATTCAATTTAAACAAGTTTGTATTAACGTTTTAGGTGACTTCTACCTA
Source organism: Glandiceps talaboti (assembly GCF_964340395.1). NCBI lineage: Eukaryota > Metazoa > Hemichordata > Enteropneusta > Spengelidae > Glandiceps > Glandiceps talaboti. The sequence continues at coordinate 3,242,585 of NC_135549.1, read as the reverse complement.
TACTGAAGTGTGAAATGAAGCTAATAATGATGTTGATGCTAAACCACATATAGGGATATGGGAAGATGTACAAAATTAATGCACATGAATATATTATTAGCTATAATGATTATCAATGAACAACCGTTGTAATCGTTTAAAACTCGACCTTTGGCCTTATATATTATTTCTTCAAGTACCTTTACTAAATATATACTTGATAAAGTCAAACTCCTGTATTATTCTGTTTTGTTATATATATATATATATATATATATATATATATATATATATATATATATATATATATATATATATATATATATATATATATATATATATATAGGAAGTCAGTGGTAAGATTTGTCCGTAGTACAGTGCTCGATACGTCTGCACGCAGAGCGGAGTATATGTTGAGGGTAGAAGAAAATCAAGTCGGGTTTTTCGGCTCTACAAGCCTGTTTCGTGAGTAAATCATGTTGATGTACATCAACATCTCCTGACGAGTGATTTACTCACGAAACAGGCTTGTAGAGACGAAAAACCCGACTTGATTGTCTTCTACCCTCAACATATATATATATATATATATATATATATATATATATATATATATATATATATATATATATATATATATATATATATATATATATATATATATATATATATATATATATATATATATCAAAAGGTTACTTTCATTGTGCACCGTAGCCGTACTAAATTCATGATGAGGAATGAACATGACATATGTAAGAACAGAAACAAGCAAACCAAGTTAGATTTAGGTACTGAAGATATTCATATTTGAAACTAAGCCTTCATGATTGCAATTCCAGATTGACGCGACTAATACGACTATGGCAATAGCTACTTACTCTTTGATTTCGTGGAATTATATATAAATAACGTGTACAGCCCTGGTAATCTCATCACATGTAAACATGAAGAACGTTAAATTCATGGGTATTCGCCAGTAGATACAAACTGTTCATTATACTTGATTTGATAGATTTCACTCAGGTGGTATTAATCTTGTAGTCTTGGGATTAATTTATCTATCCTGAAGAAATAATTCTCAGGCAAATGTTACTGTACATGTTCCGTAGAAGGTCCCTTGTCATAGCATTTTCCAAGTTGTACACTAATATTCTATCTTCACTTTCACACGTTATTGAATATTGTACAAGTACACCGTTTTTACACAAAACAATGCATATTCAAATGCAATGAAGAAAGAACTAAAAGCAAACAATAGCTAACATGAATGTCTATATTTTGTTCGACAAGTTATATCTAGTCCTACATCTTTACATATAATATATGGTGAAATTTGATTTAAATTTTACGTTTATAGTTGGTGCTTAATCTTAAAAAACAAAATATTCATAATATCATATATTTTATGACAAATTTACTGTAAATGTGTGAAGGGTTAATGCCATTTTTTCTTATCATTTACGATAAAATATAGTCACTCTCGATCTCTTTTCATATCGCTACCATACAGATAAGTAGGAACCGAATTATTGACGTAGTGTCAAATATTCTGGATCATGTATATCGTTACGCATGTCTCGACTTTGTCCTCCGTATCTCCTAGAGTTAAGGATAAATGATGACCTGACAGCCTTTTAGACTGTCTGGCTTCTATGCATGGCTTGTGATTACGTTTAATTCATAGAAAATCGCAGTCTAAAACCCGATTTTTCACAGTCTGTCCATATGGGACATAACTTCACGATGACATTATAACAGAAACTAACAACTTACTGTTATGGCGCCATTTGATAAACTCCCCGTGTCTCAAGCAATATGTTAACTGTGCGTGACAACTGTAGATTGTAATTCTAGTCAGACATTATTCCTACTTTGGCACTTACTCTACGGGTTACTCTGCTCCGGTTAATAGTTTCTTGGATAACTCAATCCCAATTTCAGCTTTCTACAGATTTAAGGGTGACAACTAACTAGTCGCGACCTCTTTAAGAGAAAACTTTCCTTTGTCAACTTGATGAAAGCATCGATTTGTTTATCCCCAACGGGCGAAGCCCGGAGGAGACTATTACTGCTGCTAGGGGAGACCCTCTAGGACACCCCCCCCCCCCACATGAGGTGTACGCATCCCAGTCTCAAGCTCTTCCCCCTACCTCTTACTGTCAAGATGCTATCAAACTACATTCATACATTTTCTGAAAATGTCTTAATAGTCTCAAAATTGACTTTTCAGAGTTAAAAACCTCCAAAGCTTCTAGGGGGAGACCCCATAGGGCCCCCATAAGAGATGTACATATTCCCTTCTCAAGCTTTCCCCCTAACTTTCACTGTCAAGATGCTATTAAACTCCTTTTGGAATGTATTTACCCTGTGTAGTCAATAATTATAATTATGACAGTGCTAACCTGGGATCTTATAAAAGTATATGTAAGACAGTCAAGCAGTCCACACTGAGTCACGATCAAAATAGCTGTCAGGTGCCGGAATATTATATATATGGGGGGGGGGGGGAGTCATAATGTAAGTTATAGGGGGTCAGCCTGTTTTTGGTTTTACAGATGGGGGTTGTCAGTGACTTTTTGTCGGCCCGATTTCAGAATCCACCCCCACCCCCACCCCCACCCCAGGCTGGAAAAACTGACCGGTCCCTTTATCAATCGCGACCTCATTTGAGTATTTACACCCATCTATGATGAACTTTCTAAGGCGACTTTGAACGTTGATCTTGACCCTATATTCAGGTCAAATAACTACAGTTGTTCAAAGTCTATATGTGCATGTCTGACATGCGCCGGCCAATTTCAAACAAACCTGGTACAAATATTAAATACAGTAGTCAACATGTACATGTCACTTTGCCACCTTCACAAATAATGGCTGAATGGCGGCCACATTTGTCACAAAATTCATGTTTTGCCCACTACCCGGGCCCTGAAACCTTAAAAGGTTTCTTTTGAGTGTCTACACCCATACTATCTATGATGAGCTTTCTAATGAAATGTTGAACATTGCCCTTCACATCTAAATTCAAGGTCGAATACCATAGCAGCCATACCTTATCATTTACCCCCTTTCTCACCATTTTACTTTCTACAAGGCCTAACAAATTACTTTAACACAAAGTACATGTAATTAGGTCAATTACGTCAATTTTGTTCCGGCTGATCGCTGGGAAGGGGGCGATCACCTAGAACAAAACAAACGTCACAAAACGATGGAAATAAAGATGGATGAAGACATCTAGCCGCTTTCACTGCATCATATTTTAATCAGATTGGTCGGTTACCAACGTGTGTTAGGATCCAGTGTTGAAGATAAATATTCACATGGATATGTTATACACCATGACACACCAACTGTACAGTTGTATTTTAGCTGTAGGCGCCATCATACATCAGTATCCCCTTGTGATAGTAAGGTGAGAAGTATTTCCTGCAGTCTGAGGCAATAGCGGATAACTTAGTCCCTGTGGGAAACCTTTCATATGTAACAAATGGTATTTACAAGTACCCACTGTCTCAAGACATGAGGAACAAATAGAAGATGCGATACCTTACATGTTGTAACTGATATGGCATTGCCTTGAGATTAGCGAATTTTCCATGTTATTAAACAACAACAACAACAACAACAACAACAACAACAACAACAACAACAACAACAACAACAACAGGTAGAGGGCACTTGGTACAGTGCACATACTTCCGCCAACACTGATCAGTTCTCGGGGGGGGGGGGAACATAATCTCAGGCAGCGGTAAAATTTAGTCATCATGGTAACCATATAATTCTGAGGACGTCACTTGAATAAGTGGGGACCTCTACCGAAGGTTTTTATCTGTCTTGAGTTATAAGTTACCATTTAAAATGTATTTTTCAAATATCATTTTCATCCTTCGTATGTTTTGTTATCTCTTGAAGTAAATAACGATGGAACAATGTATATTATTCCTATGCAATGTTTAGTCACAGGCAATGTTCAATGTCTCTCCACTTGGTTGCCAAGGTAGCAACGGGTCTCAGACGGGTAAACTATGGAATGTGTCTAAATGCCGCCAAAAGTGTAAGCTCTAAGATTCGAAGCAGTCTAAGATGGTTCAAAATCATTGGTTTTCGTGAGATCTTTACATGTAATATCGTACATTCAGTTGTTCAATACTAAATAAAGTCTTGGTCGAATACATAGTCACCAACATTTTATCTATTAATCTGAATTGTATGACAAATAAATATGGTGGTGATTCAGTTAAACTATTGTGTAGGTCACAAATAAAGTGATGTACATATTAAACTTCAGTATCTGACATTTGTGCCAGGATTGGTTGAAATCGGCATCGCATGCCTTCAACAACGATGGCACTATGGTTCACAGCCATACACATCTCATTACCAACATTCGCATAAAACGTTCGTTATGTTGCCAGTATACAATAACTACATTTTAATCCTTAAACTCAGCGAAGCATGCTCATGTTTAACTGTATACATACACATACACGGACATGTTCAATTTCATTTCTTTAACATGCAGGATGCAGGCGGTATTCTGTCTGCAACTCGTGAATTCTGAATATCATATATATATATATATATATATATATATATATATATATATATATATATATATATATATATATATATATATATATATATATATATATATATATATATATTGCGCTCTGCCACTGCGGTATAGAGCACTGTCTTAGCAGATTGATACTCACCGAGTTATATATATATATATATATATATATATATATATATATATATATATATATATATATATATATATATATATATATATATATGTGTGTGTGTGTGTGTGTGTGTGTGTGTGTGTGTGTGTGTGTGTGTGTGTGTGTGTGACGCAGTGACTGCATTACAATTTATCGCAGGTCAACGTTTTTATTATTAACGCCATTTTTATTGTCACAGTGTTCATATCTGATTTGACATCGTAGAACAGACACAATTTAGGTCTATATTAAGCTGACATGGTGAAGGTTTCACAAGGAGTGAATTGTGAAGCCTGTCGTATATTAAGCTGATCATGGTAAAGATTTCACAAAAGAGTGAATGTGAAGCCTGTCGTATATTTACAAAGATGTGGGATGAGGCCATAAACGTTGATTGACTCACCGAACATAAAGGTTTCCGCAGATATATTATACCCAAAGGCTGTCGGTAATTAAGTACAAAAGTGCAACACGGTAAAATTGATAAATTGTTCACTACCTGTACATTTCTTTGAAAACTGTCTTATTTCCGGTATTAATTCACCGCAATGAATAATACATATTACATGTAAATTCCAGGAATATTTTAGATGTAATTCGACCGTTGGATTCGTTGATGTCTTCTGACACAAATACACGAATTAGGTTTGTAGGTTGCATGTTATGCACACCATGACATTTATTTACGGATAACAAACCACTCTAATGAAAAATTGTCACTGTCACTGTAAATTCATATTTTTTTTTTAACTCGCAGAATGTTCAAATGGTGATGACGAAGTCTTATTATTTGACTATTAGAGAATATAGAGATCATTTTTATGTCTTTGATAAGGCAAAAAAGGTCAAAATGGTATGAACGTTAGTGAAAAAACCCATCAAAGTGTTTTGCTTCTGTTTTGAAATGTTGCAACCTGTGGTGAAATCGTGTCGGAGAAGTAGAATTATGCGTGTAGTTCGTGATAAAAGAGTTGGTATTTCACTTTACACCATATGATATCTGCATGCATGTCTACTATGATCATGAAATTGCAGGAGGTACATGTCTATGGTGATTTGGGGTTTGGATTTGATTTCATTCTCTGTACTCTTCTCTCTTTCTGTCCGTTTGCCTCTCTCTCAACAGTTACGTTCATATCTTAATTGGATTTGATACATGCATGTGTACAAAGTTATATGTCTTGAATAACGTTATGCTCCTTTCTGACACTTCCCATTGTTTCAACCATGCTCTCAATTTAATTTAACGGGACACTTTTACACAAAGGAAGTGTCTGCATACCGTTAATCCATGAAAGGAACAGTCCGCTAACATGAAGCGGGTTTCCATATGGAATTTGTTCATTGACACTGCTTATGTGCACCAAGGTTAGTAATAGAGCTGTGGGTGGGTAAAAACGGAAATACTACCTAGTTCGAATTGAGACTGTAACTTTGTTACAATGCGAGTCTTTGCCACGTTAGTGGATTTCACGCTCAACTTTTGGGGAAAACATTGGATTATTTGGCGAAGAAGTGTAGGATGGGTTTTCTGCAGTGAATTTTGTAATTAATAACATGATAATGGGTAGGAGGTTACATAACAGAGCTGTAGATAACAGGGTTGATTATCTGGTGAAAAACATAAAAACTCGTCGATTTCGAAGCATAACGTCGTTATAGGATAAGTCCTCGGCCATCTACTGTAAATAATCAGGATATGAACTCCATTCTTTGGCTGCGCCTCGGACAAAATAATGGAGCTTTACTCAAAAGTATCCGATCATTTCCAGTAAATGACTTCTGACTTGACCTATCTCTATCAGTTAACCAAAAGAAAATAACGAATAAAAACATATGATTTCTATTTATCACGATGAAATTCTTAAATTCACAAAATAAATAAAACTTTTTAAAAACAGATATAGGAAGATATAACACAAAAATCACTAAAATATAGTTCTTTCACCTGTTTTCTTGGATGTAGTCTTTACACATGTAATTTTTACTGAGGACAATGTATAGTGCGATTCCAAACCAAAAGAAGTAGTTTTCGGGTTTAGTTGTAAAGGAACAGATTGGGTTATTGCCTATGTGACTATGTACCTAGTTCATTTTCCTATCTCCACGACCCCTATTAAAGCAGAAGTTATTACGGTTTCGATAACAGAGTATCAAATAATGAAGAGATAAGAGGAATTAGTGAGCTGAAGACATCTACAGTGACGTCGAGAACCACATTCATGACAAATAAACCTGTCAATAAAACGTGGGTAAAGTACTTCGTCAATAGAATTTGGGGAAGTGAAAGTACACAAACAGAATATTATTGAGTGTTGATGTCTATCTCACAAACATAGACTGCAAGACTAGTAAAAGCTGTGTTGTAAATTCTAGATGCTTCTAGACATTACACACAAGTACACCGACTGAGGTAAGGCAGAAATCTCCTTTTAAGAGATACATATATAGAGTAAGAATTATTCATCTTAAATCCATTATTTTGCTACAATATCATCAATTTATTTTCAATGTATACCTTTATATACAGCTCATAGTAGGATAATATTCATAAATGTATATACTTGCAATATTTATCTACGACCACAAACTATGATCATGCTGAGTTTTTTTTAACGACTGTCCAGTTCTCTTATTACAAGTGGCTAAAGGCTGAATAAATTAACTTAATTAATGAGATGTTCGTAATATAAGCAATATCAATTTGTGAAACTCGACTACAATGTATATATATTCATTCTGATAAATGTCTCTCTACTCAACTTACATATATGCATTAAGTTAAATAACTCAACTATTTTTACTGAGCTTTCCATAATGTAACGTAATCTTTGATAGCTTCCTCTGTGCGTGTCTCTGTGTGTCTCTGTGTGGTTCATGTATGTGGAGTATACTGGGTGACTAAACACCTCGCTTCATCCGTTATATACATCGCCCTTCATCGGTTGGACAGCAACATTTACTGTTTAAATACTGAAAGATGTTTTCCCGACATGAATTGTAAATGATGATTAAATCGAAGCTTGAAATCCGACGTAGTTTCGAAACTCTTTTGATTAATAATAATTCATTTCAATAACTTTGGTGTAAAAGTGAACTTATTTATATCAAATTATGTATAAAAGTGGTTATCAGGTGTTACAGACTTTGTATTGTTTGGAAGTTGTAAATATTGAATGATTTTTGAAATTAGAAAGATATACTTACACTATACGTGACACACCACTATACATGTAGTTGTATGTGGCCCTTGGCCAGTTCTCCTAAAATAACTAAATTTCTCAATTGATATATTCGCATGTTCGGAATGGATTAGGAGTCTTATTCATGTCCAATTCAGACACGGTGGTGGTGGTGGTGGTGGTGGTGGTGGTGGTGGGGGGTGGGGTGGTGGTATTAACATGATTAATCATGGTATTACACGTAACATAGTAGACGTTGAGTCGTCAAAATTACAAATTTGAAAAATGGGACATTGATTTGCTATTTCACGTTAGTTGCACGGCTTGCATGCAATTTTGGTTGTGGAATGAGGCTATATGGATTCTGGAATGTTCTTTCACAACTTCCGTATTTCTTGTATATCTATGTGATCGTGAAAAACAATCAATGTCTTCCGTATTTTGCTTGTCATTTGGTTTTGTAAATGATCACTGTGAAAGCTTCGAACATAAACCATTGTATGATTTGAAAATAATAGACCGGCTCTTTCTCTTTTTTTCTGAAATGTATTGACAGATAAAATAATGTCGTTGAACTCACTATGTGGGCATTCTCTCATTCTGCTATCTTCGACAAAATAAGCAATTTAAAAAAGTAAACAATGATATTCTGAAAATCGTCAAGGACACACACACACACACACACACACACACACACACACACACACACACACTATCGTGACACAACGAAAGAAAGCAGCCCAAAAGAAACCATTTTTACTCTGAGATGCTTTTATTTTCTATCTTCCCATTTTTATGTCAACTTTCAAATCATTTTATATTTTTCAGGAGATGAATAAAATGAAACGGCTTCCGTTAGCTGTGGTGTTCGTTTTATTCGTTCTGCAGTTATTTGATAAGACTCTTGTATCATCATCGGAATGTCTCTCAATATGCAACTGTACATCTGCAAGCAATGTAATCACAGTTGACTGTGCCAATAGGGAATTGTCTCTTATCCCCAACTTAGAGGACCAATCTCTAATCCCCTACTACGGAACTCGAGGCATCTTTTATTTCCAAAGTAATGAAATCACGTTTATTCAAAACAGATCTTTCCAAGGTGCAACCAAAATGGAAGAGTTACATCTCGGTTTCAACGGATTACGAGAAATTTCAGTCGAAGCCTTCTATGGATTAGACCTGTTGAAGAAGCTATTTTTGAATAGCAATAGCTTGACAGTGCTACACGAAACCGTCTTTATTGGTTTGGATAGTCTTGAGTACTTAAATATGGTAAATAACTCCATGCAAGTCGTTCCTAACGTAGATGGTTTGACAGCTCTGTTGAATATCAACCTATCGGACAATGACATAGTTGAAATACACAATTCATTTCGATCGCCAACACTTCAAACTGTAAACTTGTCGAGTAACTTTATTACCATGGTCTCACACATTGCATTCTCCGGTTTACCAAACCTAAAATACGTGTTTCTCAGTAATAACAATATTGCAACATTATCAGAGATGTTCATTAATCAATCAAGACATGTGCTGGAGATCTATCTGGACAATAGTGATTTAAAATCACTGCCTACACAGATAAGGGACACGGAGGAACTGCAACGCCTCTACCTCCCAAACAATAAGATTTCGTTCATACCTGATACACTCTTTAGCGGTATGGTAGCCTTGCAATGGCTAGATCTACACAGTAATGTGATCACACACATCTCAAACAACTCCTTTACTGCGTTACGTAGCTTGCAACACCTCGATATTTCCCACAACTCATTAGTCACAATACAGATGGAAAGCTTCTCAGAACTGTCGGCGTTGAAACACTTGAACCTGTCATATAACCACCTCAGCAATATTCGTTTGTCGTTTTTTTCAGAACTAGCCAACCTTGTACAACTGAAGTTAAATAACAATGTTTTAAACGACTTGGGTCAAACTATTTTCAGTGGGCTTAGTAATCTAAGAGAACTGTTTTTGAACAACAATCACTTTGTCTCTTTACCAGAGACAGTTTTTGATGGTTTAAATTCTGTGCAAGAGTTGTATCTTCATAACAATACGATAATCTCTATAAATAACACGAGGTTTGTTAGCTTGACCGAATTACGATGCCTAACGTTGGACCACAATGATTTGCGTTGGGTACCAAAATTACCACATCTTACGTTCCTTGAAAGGCTAACAC